>NC_092089.1:95342666-95382666 GCF_045679555.1 Salvelinus alpinus
CACTTGAGGAGCTAGTCACTCTTTTTTCCAGTAACCGTCCTTCCCACCCCCCTCTCACCACCTCTCACCCCCCTACACAAAGAAATGAAACAGAGTCAGATGTGCATATCTTCCCTGGCCTGTTCTCTACCCTGGCCTCTCACTTGGCCTCTCCCCTGGCCTGTCCCCTGGCCTGCTCCCTGGCCTGTCCCCTGGCCTGCTCCCTGGCCTATCCCCTGGATTAGCCCCTGGCCCATACCCTGGCCTCTCCTCTGGCCTGTTCCCTGGCCTATCCCCTGGCCTATGCCCTGGCCTGTTCCCTGGCCTATGCCCTGGATTTTCCCCTGGCCCATGCCCTGGCCTCTCCTCTGGCCTGTTCCGTGGCCTATCCCCTGGCCTATGCCCTGGCCTGTTCCCTGGCCTATGCCCTGTATTTTCCCCTGGCCCATGCCCTGGCCTCTCCTCTGGCCTGTTCCGTGGCCTATCCCCTGGCCTATGCCCTGGCCTGTTCCCTGGCCTATCCCCTGACCTCTCCCCTGACCTCTCCCCTGGCCTATCCCCTGACCTCTCCCCTGACCTCTCCCCTGGCCTGTCCCCTGACCTCTCACCTGACCTATCCCCGGGCCTCTCCCCGAAACACCTTTCTGTAGACTTGGCTTTTGCCTCGTCTGTATCAGTCCTATTAATCTGAGTGATGTTGGCTCTTAACCACAGATTACATTACAGGGTCATCTTGATTAAACTAATTAAATTAGATTACATCAATAGCGCTTGTCAATCACCATAAAGAAATATGAAGAATTCATCGTCATTTCGTTAAGCTATAAAACAATAATCATATACATTTCTGTATCTGAATGCACAATGGGTCGTATTGTACAAACTCACTCTTTCTTCCCCCCCCTCCCTCTTTCTCCCCCCCCCCCCCCCTCTCTCTTCCCCTCCCTCCTCCAGACTCTATAAACCAGGACAACAGGTCAGGAGGCTCCAGCAGCAGTGACGGCATCCTGGGGTCAAAGGTCGCTGTGTTCTCAGCCATCGGAGCCGGCTGCATCATCTTCCTCCTCCTCATCCTCTTCCTCGTCATCCTGCTCATCAAGATGAGGAAGAGATCCCGGAAGCACTCTCACGCTCAGCCCCACCCTTCCGCCCTGTCACTCAGCACGCTGTCAAATCAGAACAAGCTGCCTGGCAGCGGGGGCACAGCCGGGACGGAACCCAGTGACATCATCATCCCGCTGCGGACAGAGAATAACTACTGCCCTCACTACGAGAAAGTGAGCGGTGACTACGGACACCCTGTTTATATCGTACAGGAGATGCCTCCGCAGAGCCCAGCAAACATTTATTACAAAGTCTGAGAGAGGAGGAGAGGAGAGAATTTATTATAAAGTCTGAGAGAGGAGGAGAGGAGAGAATTTATTATAAAGTCTGAGAGAGGAGGAGAGGAGAGAATTTATTATAAAGTCTGAGAGAGGAGGAGAGGAGAGAATTTATTATAAAGTCTGAGAGAGGAGGAGAGGAGAGAATTTATTATAAAGTCTGAGAGAGGAGGAGAGGAGAGAATTTATTATAAAGTCTGAGAGAGGAGGAGAGGAGAGAATTTATTATAAAGTCTGAGAGAGGAGGAGAGGAGAGAATTTATTATAAAGTCTGAGAGAGGAGCAGCACCTAAATGTTCTCTAATGGAGAAAAGCATATGAACATCTACATTGTGAGTTGAAGAGAGAAGGACAGGAGCGATTGATTACTCTACCAGTGGACTAACATTTTATTTTAACCTGGGGACTTGGAGTTTAACAAGCCCATGTTCTTCTACCACCTACTGACCTAAGGAGAAGACGCCTGACAGTGGACCGTGGACTGATCCAGAAAAACTGGACTGACAGAAACTGTCCAATACATCTCGTCTTGTTGTTTGGCTCTGTAGTGTGATGTTTTACCCTCTATCCTCCTGTCCTCTATCCTCCTGTCCTCTCCTCCTGTCCTCTATCCTCCTGTCCTCTCCTCCTGTCCTTTCCTCCTGTCCTCTCCTGCTGTCCTCTATCCTCCTGTCCTCTCCTCCTGTCCTCTCCTCCTGTCCTCTCCTCCTGTCCTCTACGCTCCTGTCCTCTCCTCCTGTCCTCTCCTCCTTTCCTCTAACCTCCTGTCCTCTCCTCCTGTCCTCTCCTCCTGTCCTCTCCTCCTGTCCTCTAACCTCCTGTCCTCTCCTCCTGTCCTCTCCTCCTGTCCTCTCCTCCTGTCCTCTAACCTCCTGTCCTATCCTCCTGTCCTCTACGCTCCTGTCCTCTATCCTCCTGTCCTCTAACCTCATGTCCTCTATTCTCTTGTCCTCTATCCTCCTGTCCTCTATTCTCTTGTCCTCTATTCTCTTGTCCTCTATTCTCTTGTCCTCTAACCTCCTGTCCTCTATCCTCCTGTCCTCTACGCTCCTGTCCTCTA
This sequence comes from Salvelinus alpinus, assembly GCF_045679555.1. Classification (NCBI taxonomy): domain Eukaryota; kingdom Metazoa; phylum Chordata; class Actinopteri; order Salmoniformes; family Salmonidae; genus Salvelinus; species Salvelinus alpinus. Next base: position 95,345,088 of record NC_092089.1, read on the forward strand.
TCCTCCTGTCCTCTACGCTCCTGTCCTCTACCCTCCTGTCCTCTATTCTCCTGTCCTCTAACCTCATGTCCTCTCCTCCTGTCCTCTCCTCCTGTCCTCTATTCTCCTGTCCTATCCTCCTGTCCTCTATTCTCCTGTCCTCTATCCTCCTGTCCTCTACCCTCCTGTCCTCTAACCTCCTGTCCTCTCCTCCTGTCCTCTACCCTCCTGTCCTCTACCCTCCTGTCCTCTATCCTCCTGTCCTCTATTCTCCTGTCCTATCCTCCTGTCCTCTCCTCCTGTCCTCTATTCTCCTGTCCTATCCTCCTGTCCTCTCCTCCTGTCCTCTATTCTCCTGTCCTCTATTCTCCTGTCCTATCCTCCTGTCCTCTCCTCCTGTCCTCTAACCTCCTGTCCTCTCCTCCTGTCCTCTCCTCCTGTCCTCTATTCTCCTGTCCTATCCTCCTGTCCTCTATTCTCCTGTCCTCTATCCTCCTGTCCTCTACCCTCCTGTCCTCTAACCTCCTGTCCTCTCCTCCTGTCCTCTACCCTCCTGTCCTCTATCCTCCTGTCCTCTCCTCCTGTCCTCTAACCTCCTGTCCTCACCTCCTGTCCTCTTCTCCTGTCCTCTCCTCCTGTCCTCTATCCTCCTGTCCTCTCCTCCTGTCCTCTCCTCCTGTCCTCTAACCTCCTGTCCTCACCTCCTGTCCTCTATTCTCCTGTCCTCTATCCTCCTGTCCTCTATCCTCCTGTCCTCTCCTCCTGTCCTCTCCTCCTGTCCTCTCCTCCTGTCCTCTAACCTCCTGTCCTCTAACCTCCTGTCCTCTCCTCCTGTCCTCTATTCTCCTGTCCTCTATCCTCCTGTCCTCTATCCTCCTGTCCTCTCCTCCTGTCCTCTAACCTCCTGTCCTCTAACCTCCTGTCCTTTCCTCCTGTCCTCTATCCTCCTGTCCTCTACCCTCCTGTCCTCTACCCTCCTGTCCTCTATTCTCCTGTCCTATTCTCCTGTCCTCTCCTCCTGTCCTCTCCTCCTGTCCTCTACCCTCCTGTCCTCTCCTCCTGTCCTCTAACCTCCTGTCCTCTATTCTCCTGTCCTCTCCTCCTGTCCTCTATTCTCCTGTCCTCTACCCTCCTGTCCTCTACCCTCCTGTCCTCTCCTCCTGTCCTCTAACCTCATGTCCTCACCTCCTGTCCTCTTCTCCTGTCCTCTCCTCCTGTCCTCTAACCTCCTGTCCTCACCTCCTGTCCTCTTCTCCTGTCCTCACCACGTGACATCACACCCCCCAGTATTGAATCTCTCATTAACAACGTCACTGGGGTTTAAGGTCACACCCTTCTTAACTGACCACACCGTTCTGAACTGACCACGCCGTTCTGAACTGACCACACCCTTCTTAACTGACCACACCCTTCTGAACTGACCACACCTTTCTGAACTGACCACACCCTTCTTAACTGACCACACCGTTCTTAACTGACCACACCGTTCTGAACTGACCACACCCTTCTGAACTGACCACACCTTTCTGAACTGACCACACCCTTCTTAACTGACCACACCCTTCTGAACTGACCACACCTTTCTGAACTGACCACACCCTTCTTAACTGACCACACCTTTCTGAACTGACCACACCTTTCTTAACCTACCATACCCTTCTGTTGTTGTGTGGTTGTGATGCTTGTGCTCTGGGTTTAGTATCTTCCACTACACTAATATCACTACACAGCACAGTTTAGTAGTTACTAGACCAACACACCACACTTCAGTAGTCAACTCAAGCGCCAGTGTGTGTGTCATTGTGTCAGAAAAGGCTGGTGGGAGGCGCTATAGGAGGATGGTGTCATTGTAATGGCTGGAATGGAATAGATGGAACAGAGTCAAACACATCCAACATATAGAAACCACGTTTGACTCCGTTCCATTTATTCCATTCCAGCCATTACAATGAGCCCATCCTCCTATAGCTACTCCCACCAGCCTCCACTGGTGTGTGTGTTTGTGTGTCAGTCAGGCCTCTGCTGGGGATCCAGATAGCTCAGGTACCAGACAGTGTGTTCCTCTCTCCCCTCACACCTCTACTGTCTCTCTCCTCACACCTCTAATGTCTCTACCCTCACACCTCTACTGTCTCTCCCTCACACCTCTACTGTCTCTCCCCTCACACCTCTACTGTCTCTCCCCTCACACCTCTACTGTCTCTACCCTCACACCTCTACTGTCTCTACCCTCACACCTCGACTGTCTCTCCCCTCACACCTCTACTGTCTCTACCCTCACACCTCTACAGTCTCTACCCTCACACCTCTACTGTCTCTCCCCTCACACCTCTACTGTCTCTCCCCTCACACCTCTACAGTCTCTACCCTCACACCTCTACTGTCTCTACCCTCACACCTCTACTGTCTCTCCCCTCACACCTCTACTGTCCCTCCCTCACACCTCTACTGTCTCTCCCTCACACCTCCACTGTCTCTCCCCTCACACCTCTACAGTCTCTCCCCTCACACCTCTACTGTTCCTCCCTCACACCTCTACAGTCTCTACCCTCACACCTCTACTGTCTCTACCCTCACACCTCTACTGTCTCTACCCTCACACCTCTACTGTCTCTCCCCTCACACCTCTACTGTCTCTACCCTCACACCTCTACTGTCTCTCCCTCACATCTCTACTGTCTCTACCCTCACACCTCTACTGTCTCTCCCTCACACCTCTACTGTCTCTACCCTCACACCTCTACTGTCTCTCCCTCACACCTCTACTGTCTCTACCCTCACACCTCTACTGTCTCTCCCCTCACACCTCTACTGTCTCTCCCTCACACCTCTACTGTCTGCCTTACTGTCTGTAGTATGATCCTGCATCACTCCACAGACCTGTTGTGTTTGGTAGATTTCCCTACAAATACACAATGTATAGAAGCTAAGATCTCACTGTTTCCTCCACTATTTCACCAACACCATCACCCTCTCATTTTCCCATGTAGATTACCTGGGTCTGTTTATGGACAGGCTCTGTGTCTATGTCTCTGTCTCTGTCTGTGTGTGTGTGTGTGTGTGTGTGTGTGTGTGTGTGTGTGTGTGTGTGTGTGTGTGTGTGTGTGTGTGTGTGTGTGTGTGTGTGTGTGTGTGTGTGTGTGTGTGTGTGTGTGTGTGTGTGTGTGTGTGTGTGTGTGTGTGTGTGTGTGTGTGTGTGTGTGTGTGTGTGTGTGTGTGTGTGTGTGTGTGTGTGTGATATTCCACCAGCCTGATAGGATGTTAGCCATGCTCTAGGTATTTATTACCTTTTTTTAGGGATGTGTGTGTCTGAGACTGTCATTTGGAGTGTGTGGGGGGGCGGAGCTTTATTAAGAGATCGTCATGTGACTAACGGAAGAGAAGTCAGTAGGATGGAACTAAAGGAGAAAGATGAGTGGGGGATGAGTGGGGACCACATTGCTGAATGGATGCTCCAGGCCTGTTGAGTTGTTGTCCAGTGTGTGTGTTTCTCCAGGCCTGTGGAGGGTTGACCAGTGTGTGTGAATGACTCAGTAGCACTCACACAGCATGACTAATCAACAGGCCAACACACACACATGGGCACCCACGTACGCACAAGCCATGAAGAGAATAACAGAGGACAGCTCAAGGATGAGGGTGGAGGAGAGAACAGGAGGAAGAGAGGAGAAGAGAGAAGAGGAGAGGAGGAGGAGAAGAGAGGAGAGGAGAAGGAGAGAGGAGGAGGAAGAGAAGATTGGAGAGGAGAGGAGAGGAGAGGAGAGGAGAGGAGAGGAGAGGAGAGGAGAGGAGAGGAGAGGAGAGGAGAGGAGAGGAGAGGAGAGGAGAGGAGGCATGGTATTGGTTATCTTTTTATCCTACTCTTCTAGTTGTGCTCGAGTAAAAATGAAATGCTGAATATTCCTAAATTCTATTACTCAAGGTGTTCACACTGATGAAACCACAGCCAGATAAAAGAGAGAGAGAGTTGATGCATAGGGAGAGAGAGCAAGAAAGATAGAGGGCAGGAGAAAGACAGAAATAGAGAGAGGGAGAGAGAGACAGAGAGAGAGAGAGGGAGGGAGGGAGGGAGGGAGGGAGGGAGGGAGGGAGGGAGGGAGGGAGGGAGGGAGAAAAAGAGAGAGGAAGGGAAAAACAGAGAGAGAGAGGGAGGTAGGTAGAAAGAGGGAGTATATTCCACACTCAAGGTGTTCAGTCACAGGAAATTCCAGTTTCAGCTATCGCACAGAACAGTCAGGATTAACTTCAGCGCCTGTGTGTGTGCGTGTGTCTGCGGTCTGCGTTGGGCGAAGTAGTCCCATAGCGTAGAGAATGCTTGGAAATGGACAAATAGATGAATCATTGACTCTGTCTGCCAAATAGCAACTAGTAGTACTTCAGACAGAATAGACTGAGTTGAGACAGATAGTGAGGAGAATCCTGAGTGTCTGTGAGTTAGCCTGAGTACCAGTCGTGTGTGGAGTGGCAGGGATTAGCATGATGGCACAAACAGACTTTTAGTTATGTTCTACCTCATCACAGTGTCACCACCACCAAACCATTTCTCCATAATTTTTTTCTTCATTGGTGTGATCTGTTCTAAATGATCTGGCCAAAAATGAGGCAAACGTGTAAATAATGTGGCTAGTCATTTCACCCGAGCACTGCTCTCCTAAAACATTTGACCCGATTTTTGTAATGGAGAATGTTTTGTAAATTAGTTGTCTTTTTAAAAAAAAGTGTGTTTTGTATGAATCCTTGCATTTTGTCAATGTTCTTTTTAAATGTTTTTTTATTTTTATTTGAGTAAAATAAGAGATGTCCAGTTCAGGTCACATGGTCTGGTCATGTCCAGCATTGTAACGCATCAGTCCTCTCTTATTTCATTGACCAATCCCAGATCGACCCCTAGCCCTAACCCCAATACCCTACACCCTACACACTTCCCCTAGACAGACACTCCGTACACAGATCTGAACTGAAAGGGTGTCACAGAGACAGTAAGCATTATGGCAACAATTCCAGTTAGCCTATCAAAAGACAAGATGGCACTACAGGGTTTAACCTACTGCTAATCCAATGCTTTCAGATCTAACATTCACACGGGCTAGGGATCTACTTGCATTTGGGCTCATGTATTTACAGCAGGTTTCAGAGTCATGTTCCTCATCAGCATTTAACAGAACCGAGAGATTCTCGCTGCACAGAAAACAGTCAGTGAAGTAGAGCGGAGCCCACAGCTTTGATATAGATAGTAATTAAGACAGTGAATGGCTGTGGCTATAATAATTACTGAGAGGGTGAATGGATGTGGCTCAATATACAGTGCCTTGCAAAAGTATTCATCCCCCTTGGCATTTTTCCTATTTTGTTGCATTACAACCTGTAATTTAAATTGATTTTAATTTGGTTTTCATGTAATGGAAATACACAAAACAGTCCAAAATAAAAAATAAGATCTGGGGCAATTACCTTCAGAAGTCACAAAATTTGTTAAGTAAAGTCCAACTGTGTGCAATCTAAGTGTCACATGATCTGTCACATGATCTCAGAAAATGTACACTTGTTCTGAAAGGCCCCAGAGTCTGCAACACCACTAAGCAAGCGGCACCATGAAGACCAAGGAGCAGGTTGTGGAGAAGTAAAGATCAGGGTTGAGTTATAAAAAAATATCAGAAACTTTGAACATCCCACAGAGCACCATTAAATCCATTATTAAAAAATTGAAAGAATATGGCACCACAACAAACCTGCCAAGAGAGGACCGCCCACCAAAACTCACAGACCAGGCAAGGAGTGCATTAATCAGAGAGGCAACAAAGAGACCAAAGATAACCCTGAAGGAGCTGCAAAGATCCACAGCGGAGATTGGAGGATCTGTCCATAGGACGACTTAATGCCCTACACTCCTCAGAGCTGGGCTTTACAGAAGAGTGGCAAGAAAAAAGCCATTGCTTAAAGTGTTCACCAAACATATGGAAGAAGGTACTCTTGTCAGATGAGACTGAAATGTATCTTTTTGGCCATCAAGATGAACACTATGTCTGGCACAAACCCAACACCTCTCATCACCCCGAGAACACCATCCCCACAGAGAAGCATGGTGGTGGCAGTATCATGCTGTGGGGATGTTTTTCATCGGCAGGGACTGGGAAACTGGTCAGCATTGAATGAATGATGGACGGCGCTAAATACAGGGAAATTCTAATGGGAAACCTGTTTCAGTCTTCCAGAGATTTGAGACTGGGACGGAGGTTCACCTTCCAGCGGGACAATGATCCTAAGCATACTGCTGAAGCAACACTCAAGTGGTTTATGGGGAAACATTTAAATGTCTTGGAATGGCCTAGTCAAATCCCAGACCTCAATCCAATTGAGAATCTGTGGTATGACTAAAAGATTGCTGTACTCCAGGGGAACAGGGTCCCTGATCATCTGCGTGGACGTGCCTTAGGCATGCTGCAAGGAGGCATGAGGACTGCAGATGTGGCCAGGGCAATAAATTGCCATTACAGGGAGACAGGACGGACAGCTGATCATCCTCGCAGTGGCAGACCACGTGTAACAACACCTGCACAGGATCGGTAGGGATGATGGTCGGATTCGCGTTTATCGTCGAAGGAATGAGCATTACACCGAGGACTGTACTCTGGAGCGGGATCGATTTGGAGGTGGAGGGTCTGTCACGGTCTGGGGCGGTGTATCACAGCATCATCGGACTGAGCTTGTTGTCATTGCAGGCAATCTCAACGCTGTGCGTTACAGGGAAGACATCCTCCTCCCTCATGTGGTACCCTTCCTACAGGCTCATCCTGACATGACCCTCCAGCATGACAATGCCACCAGCCATATTACTCGTGGGCTAGGGCCATTCCCCACAGAAATGTCCGGGAACTTGCAGGTGCCTTGGTGGAAGAGTGGGGTAACATCTCACAGCAAGAACTTGTAAATCTGGTGCAGTCCATGAGGAGGAGATGCACTGCGGTACTTAATTCAGCTGGTGGCCACACCAGATACTGACTGTTACTTTTGATTTTGACCCCCTTTGTTCAGGGACACATTATTCCATTTCTGTTAGTTACATGTCTGTGGAACTTGTTCAGTTTATGTCTCAGTTGTTGAATCTTGTTATGTTCATACAAATATTTACACATGTTAAGTTTGCTGAAAATAAACGCAGTTGACAGTGAGAGGACGCTTCTTTTTTTGCTGAGTTTAGGAAGAAATGCCAAGTACTTTCGCAAGCCACTGTATACCCAGTCACTGTCAGACACGGCACTTAGTTATTGTGGAGACTATGATGTTCCACTATCTCTGTGAGTTCCCTAGATTTCCTCCCTCGACCCCCTTCCTCTATCTCCCTCCCTCCCTCCCTCTTTCTATCTCAGTAGAGTTCACATTAGACTATTGTATTGTCACATTCAGAGTAGCACTGATTTCTACTCTTGTTTAAGCCACAGTGTTATGTTCAATGTACATGTTGTTAACCTGTTGACTTGGTTTCCCTCATAACTGTATGGTTATTTATGCCATTCACTTTGCTGCATCCCAGAGTATTCCCATTACCACCAGCTACCATGATAAAGGTCCAGCAGTTTGGAAATCGCATATTGATAAATATTTTTTTCACGGTGGAAAATGTTTGTGGGATTGTAGTTTTTCAATAGAATAGTCACCCCATCTCCTCTCTCAGTGCACTCGCTGACATGTTCTACGCCAGACACACACACACACACACACACACACACACACACACACACACACACACACACACACACACACACACACACACACACACACACACACACACACACACACACACACACACACACCCTGGGGTGAGTGGTGAACAGATGGGTCTGTTCTGACACATTAGTCAGATTTGAGACACACTCAAGCTTCACACACACACTTTATAAATACATATTTTTGAGGAGGGCCAGTCTGATACGCCTCTGTGCATAGTAAGTCATCATCATATCTACCCCTCTCTGCCTCTCTGTCCTCCACAATTACATTATTCCACAGTTTATCCAATCGGATTGGTTGCACTCTGCATTTCCACTGTTTGGTCTGAAATGACAGCCTGTGTTCTCCGCTGGTGAAGGACAGATTCCAGGCGCAGTGTGTTTCTGCCTGCCTGCCTGCCTGCCTGTCTGTCTGTCTGTCTGTCTGTCTGTCTGTCTGTCTGTCTGTCTGTCTGTCTGTCTGTCTGTCTGTCTGTCTGTCTGTCTGTCTGTCTGTCTGTTTGTCTGTCTGTCTGTCTGCCTGTCTGTCTGTCTGTCTGTCTGTCTGTCTGTCTGTTTGTCTGTCTGTTTTTGTGTGTGGGTCTGTGAAAGCAGAGATAGCATGAAATGTTATTAAAGTGATTGAGTCTTTTCTACTCACAATATATCCAGGCGCCGTGTGTCTGTCTGTCTGTGTGTCTGTCTATGTGTGTGTGTGTGCGTGTGTGTGTGTGTGGGTGTGTGTGTGGGTCTGTGGAAGCAGAGATAGCATGAAATGTTATTAAAGTGATTGGGTCTTTTCTACTCACAATATATCAGTTGTTATTGTCATGGCTCTGCCTGGCTAATGGAAGGAGGGAATGACAGAGGGAGAGATGGAGAGAAAGATGGGGAGAGAGAGTGAGTGATTGAGAGAGAGTGAGTGATTGAGAGAGAGAGTGATGGAGAGAGAGTGAGTGATGGAGAGAGAGAGATGGAGAGAGAGTGAGTGATGGAGAGAGAGAGAGTGATGGAGAGAGAAAGAAATGATAGAAAGAGAGAGACTGAGTGATGAGAGAGAGTGATGGAGAGAATGATGGAGAGAGCGAGTGATGGAGAGAGAGTGAGTGATGGAGAGAAAGAGAGTGATGGAAAGAGTGATTGATGGAGAGAGAGAGAGTGATTGATGGAGAGAGAGAGTGATGGAGAGAGAGAGAATGATGGAGAAAGAGAGATAGAGTGATGGAGAAAGAGTGAGTGATGGAGAGAGAGAGAGATTGATGGAGCGAGAGTGAATGATGGAGAGAGAGAGTGACAGAAAGAGAGAGTGATGGAGAGAGAAAGAGAGTGACACAACAGTGGTAGGCCTGATCACTGACAATGATGAGACAGCCTATAGGGAGGAGGTCAGAGACCTGACCGTGTGGTGCAAGGACAACAACCTCTCCCTCAATGTGATCAAGACAAAGGAGGTGATTGTGGACTACAGGATAAGGAGGACCGAGCACGCCCCCATTCTCATCAACGGGGCTGTAGTGGAGCAGGTTGAGAGCTTCAAGTTCCTTGGCGTCCACATCACAAACAAACTAACATGGTCCAAGCACACCAAGACAGTCGTGAAAAGGGCACAACAAAACCTATTCCCCCTCAGGAGACTGAAAAGATTTGACATGGGTCCTCAGATCCTCAAAAGGTTTTACAGCTGCACCATCGAGAGCATCCTGTCGGGTATCACTGCCTGGTATGCCAACTGCTCGGCCTCCGACCGCAGCACTACAGAGGGTAGTACATCACCGGGGCCAATCTTCCTGCCATCCAGGAACTCATGGACCTCTATACCAGGCGGTGTCAGAGGAAGGCCCTAAAAATTGTCAAAGACTCCAGCCACCCCAGTTATAGACTGTTCTCTCTGCTACCGCACGGCAAGCGGTACCGGAGCGCCAAGTCTACGTCCAAAATGCTTTAAACAGCTTCTACCCCCAAGCTAAACTTTTATATTTGACTTCTCAGCTTCCCTATCAAATCTAAAAATGAAGAAAATTAACAACAATGACAAATGGTTTGATGAAGAATACATTAACCTAGAAAGAAATTGTGAAACCTATCCAACCCAAAACATACAGACCCAGAAAACCTGAGTCTACACCTTAACTATTTTGGCATCCCTAAAACAATACAGAAATACACTCCTGAAAAAGAAGGAACATCGAGGGAGAGAGAGAGGTCAGAAATCAGCTTAATGTAATTGAAGAATACATAGAATCTAAGCACTGTGAAAATAGGAAAACTCTAAACTAGCAACAACATGAAGAGTTATCTATCCAAAATGGAGATGTGTGGATAAACAAACCACTTCTCCAATCTTTTCTCTCTTTAACAAAGAACAAACAGCAAAAACATATACATGAAATACAAATCTTAGAATGAACTATTAAAGACAACCAGAACCCACTGGACTCTCCAATTACATTGAATGAACTGCAGGACAAAATACAAACCCTCCAACCCCAAAAAGGCCTAATTGAAATGATAGAATATAGAGACCACAAATTCCAATTGGCTATACTTAAACTCTTTAACATCATCCTCAGCTCTGGCATCTTCCCCAATAATTGGAACCAAGGACTGATCACCCCAATCCACAAAAGTGGAGACAAATTTGACCCCAATAACTACCGTGGGATATGTGTCAACAGCGACCTTGGGAAAATCCTCTGCATTAATATTAACAGCAGACGTGTACATTTCCTCAGTGAAAACAATGTACTGAGCAAATGTCAAATTGGCTTTTTACCAAATTACTGTACGACAGAGCACGTACTCATCCTGCACACCATAATTGCCAAACAAACAAACCAAAACAAAGGCAAAGTCTTCTCATGCTTTGTTGATTTCAAAAAGCTTTGACTCAATTTGGTGTGAGGGTTTGCTATACAAATGGATGGAAAGGGGTGTTGGAGAAAAACATACGACATTATAAAACCCATGTACACAAACAACAAGTGTGCGGTTAAAATTGTCAAAAAACACACACATTTCTTTCCACAGGGCCGGGGGGTGAGACAGGGATGCAGCTTAAGCCCCACCCTCTTCAATATCAATGAATTGGCGAGGGAACTAGAACAGTCGGCCTCACCCTACTAGAACCCTGTCTACTGTTTGCTGATGATCTGGTGCTTCCGTCCCCAAACAAGAGAGGCCTACATTAGCACCTAGATCTTCTGCACAGATTCTGTCAGACCTTGGTGTTCCAAAAAAGGTCCAGTTGCCAGGACCACAAATACAAATTCCATCTAGACACCATTGCCCTAGAGCACACAAAAAACTATACATACCTCTGCCTAAACATCAGTGCCACAGGTAACTTCCACAAAGCTGTGAACGATCTGAGAGACAAGGCAAGAAGGGCCTTCTGTGCCATCAAAAGGAACATAAAATTTGACATACCAATTAGGATCTGGCTAAAATTACTTGAATCAGTTATAGAACCTATTAAACTTTATGGTTGTGAGGTCTGGGGTCCGCTCACAAACCGAGAATTCACAAAATGGGACAAACACCAAATTGAGACTGCATGCAGAATTCTGCGAAAAGATCCTCTGTGTACAACATAAAACACCAAATAATGCATGCAGAGCAGAATTAGGCCGATACCCACTAATGATCAAAATCCATAAAAGAGCCGTTATTAAATTCTACAACCACCTAAAAGGAAGTGATTCCCAAGCCTTCCATAACAAAGCGATCACCTACAGAGAGATGAACCTGGAGAAGAGTCACCTAAGCAAGCTGGTCCTGTGGCTCTATTCACAAACACAAACAGACTCCACAGAGCCCCAGGACAGCAACACAATTAGACCCAACCAAATCATGAGAATACAAAAAGATAATTACTTGACACATTGGAAAGAATTAACAAAAATACTGAGCAAACTAGAATATGTACACAGTGGCAGAATACCTGACCACTGTGACCCACAATTAAGGAAAGCTTTGACTATGTACAGACTCAGTGAGCATAGCCTTGCTATTGAGAAAGGCCGCCGAAGCCGGACATGGCTTTCAAGAGAAGACAGCCTTTGTGCACACTGCCCACAAAATGAGGTGGAAACTGAGTAGCACTTCCTAACCTCCTGCCAAAAGTATAACCATATTAGAGACACATATTTCCCTCAGATTACACAGACCCACAAAGAATTTGAAAACAAATCCAATTTTGATAAACTCCCATATCTATTGGGTGAAATACCACAGTGTGCCACTACAGCAGTAAGGTTTGTGACCTGTTACCACAAGAAAAGGGCAACCAGTGAAGAACAAACACCATTGTAAATACAACCTTTATTTATTTATTTAGAGAAAGAGTGATGGAGAGAGAGAGATTTGTATTATTATTTACTACCATTTTATATTATTATTCTTTATTCTCCATTGTTTTATTACAATGTATATACAATGCAATATTGACACAATGTTTTGTCATGCCAATAAAGCAGCTTCAATTTGAATTTGAGAGAGTGAGAGAGAGAGAGGGAGAGAGAATGATGGAGAGAGAGTGATGGAGAGAGAGTGATGAGAGAAAGAGTGATGAGAGAGAGAGAGAGAGAGAGAATGATGGAGAGAGTGATGAGAGAGGGAGAGAGGGAGAGAGTGACAGAGAGTGAACAGAACTAGAGTGCCCTTGGCTTCACTGATTCAAAGATACCCTTCTCTCTCTCCGTTTCTCTTTATCCTTCTCTTTCTGTCTTTCCCTTCTCTTCCCCCCTCCCCCCCTCCTTGCCCCAGGGCAGGTACACTCATCTTTTTCCTGGCTTGGTCTCGAGATGCCCCGTAGAAATGTTACTGTGGGTTTATTAAAGCCTTCCCCCTGCCGAGTGTCTGTGTGTGTGTGCTCAAATCAAATCAAATGTATTGGTCACATACACATGGTTAGCTGATGTTATTGCGAGTGTAGCGAAATGCTTGTGCTTCTAGTTCCGACAGTGCAGCAATATCTAACAAGTAATATCTAACAATTCCAAAACAAATACCTAATACACACAAGTCTAAGTAAAGGAAAGGAACAAGAATATATAAATATATGGATGAGCAATGTCAGAGCACATAGGCTAAGATGCAATAGTATAGTATAGTATAGTATAGAATACAGTAGAATACAGTATATACATATGAGATGAGTAATGCAAGATATGTAAACATTGTTAAAGTGTCATTATTAAAGTGACTAGTGTTCCATTTATTAAAGTGGCCAATGATTTAAATTCCGTATGTTGGCAGCAGCCTCTCTATGTTAGTGATGGCTGTTTAACAGTCTGATGGCCTTGATATAGAAGCTGTTTTTCAGTCTCTTGGTCCCTGCTTTGATGCACCTGTACTGATCTCGCCTTCTGGATGGTAGCGGGGTGAACAGGCAGTGGCTCGGGGTGGTTGTTGTCCTTGATTATCTTTTTTGGCCTTCCTGTGACATCGGGTGCTGTAGGTGTCCTGGAGGGCAGGTAGCTTGCCCCCGGTGATGCATTGTGCAGACCGCACCACCCTCTGGAGAGCCCTGCAGTTGTGGGTGGTGCAGTTGTCGTACCAGGTGGTGATACAGCCCGACATGATGCTCTCAATTGTGGATCTGTAAAAGTTTGTGAGGGTTTTAGTTGACCAGCCAAATTTCTTCAGCCTCCCAAGGTTGAAGAGGCGCTCTTGCGCCTTCTTCACCACACAGTCTGTGTGGGTTGAAAATGTCAGTTTATCAGCAATGTGTACGCTGAGGAACTTTCCACCTTCTCCACTACTGTCCCGTCGATGTGGATGGAGTGGTGCTCCCACTGCTGTTTCCTGAAGTCCACGATCATTTCATTTGTTTTGTTGACGTTGAGTGAGAGGATATTTTCCTGACACCACATTCCGAGAGCCCTCACCTCCTTCCTGTAGGCTGTCTTGTCGTTGTTGGTAATTGAGCCTACTACTGTTGTGTCGTCTGCAAACTTGATGATTGAATTGGAGGCGTGCATGGCAACGCAGTCATTGGTGAGCAGAGAGTAAAGGAGGGGGCTGAGCACGCACCCTTGTGGGGCCCCTGTGTTGAGGGTCAGCGTAGTGGAGATGTGCTTTCCTACCTTCACCACCTGGGGGCGGCCCGTCAGGAAGTCCAGGACCCATTTGCACAGGGCGGGGTTGAGACTCAGGGCCTCGAGCTTAATGATGAGCTTGAAGGGTACTATGGTGTTGAAGGCTGAGCTATAGTCAATGAACAGCATTCTTACATAGGTATTCCTCTTGTCCAGATGGGATAGGGCAGTGTGCCGTGTGATGGTGATTGCATCGTCTGTGGACCTGTTGGGGCAGTAAACAAACTGAAGTGGGTCTAGGGTGACAGGTAAGGTGGAGGTGATATGATCCTTAACTAGCCTCTCAAAGCACTTCATGATGACAGAAGTGAGTGCTACGGTGCGGTAGATATTTAATTCAGTTACCTTTGCATTCTTGGGTACAGGAACAATGTTGGCCATCTTGAAGCATGTGGGGACAGCAGACTGGGATAAGGAGAGATTGAATATGTCCGTAAACACACCAGCCACCTGGTCTGCGCATGCTCTGAGGACACAGCTAGGGATGCCGTCTGGGCCGGCAGCCTTGCGAGGGTTAACACATTTAAATATCTTACTCACGTCGGCCACGGAGAAGGAGAGCCCACAGTCTTTGGTAGCTGGCCGAGTCAGTGGCACTGTGTTATCCTCAAAGCAGGCAAAGAAAGTGTTTAGCTTGTCTGGCAGCAAGATGTCGGTGTCCCTGACGTGGCTGGTTTTCCTTTTGTAATCCGTGATTGACTGTAAACCCTGCGTCTCGTGTCTAAGATGTTGAATTGCGACTCCACTTTGTCTCGATATTGACGTTTTGCCTGTTTGATTGCATTGCGGAGGGAACGACTACTCTGTTTATATTCTGCCATATTCCCCGTCACCTTGCCATGGTTAAATGTGGTGCTTTTGTGCTTTCAGTTTTGCGCGAATGTACCATCCATCCACGGTTTCTGGTTAGGGTAGGTTTTGATAGTCAGTGGGTACAACCTCTCCAATTCACTTCTTGATGAAAGCTGTAACCGTCTCAGTGTACACGTCAGTACTATTCTCGGAAGCTAGCCAGAACATATCCCAGTCCGCGTGATCAAAACAATCTTGAAGCGTGGATTCTGATTGGTCAGACCAGCATTGACTAGTCCTTAGCACGGGTGCTTCCTGTTTGAGTTTCTGCCTTCAGGAAGGTAGGAGAAAAATGGAGTCGTGGTCAGGGCGGGGGAGGGCCTTGTATGCATCCCGGAAGTTAGAGTAGCAATGGTCCAGTGTTTTTCCAGCGTGTGTGCTACAGTCAATATGCTGATCGAATTTAGGTATCCTTTTCCTCAAATTTGCTTTGTTAAAATACCCAGCTGTATGTAATAACACATCTCTCACCGTAGGACCGTCCCTCAGCTCCGCTAAGACTGACTAAAAAGGGGACACTGTTTTCCAGCTAATGGTGAAACTCGAGTCACAACACATTATTTCTCCCATGTTGTTACTCCTATGACCAGAGAAAGTGAAATATTCCTTGATATTAAAAAACACACCGCTGCTAATAATAACAGTTGAAGGCCAATCGAAACACTTCAAGAAGCTCCAGTGCCGGTTGCAGCAGGAGGGGATAAGCGCATTTCATGGCTTATAAAAGTGTGGAATAAAAAGTGTTGACAGTCCTGAATAAAAGCTTTAGCCTACATCCGCATAGCGGTTCTTTTGGCAGTGTCGGAGCTGGAATTGAGGTAGAGCTGTCAAATCCACAAGCGGCTCCAGGCACGATACTTAAAGTGGACGTTGCTATTGGCTGCACGGAGTCGCATTAAGAGAAATCTCATGCATCCTTGTTTACAAGTTCGAACACTGGAATATGAGATGTAATCTACACCTCAATTATTTCGTTTAATGATTTTAAATGTGAGCTTCATCATTTCTATATAGCCTACACTTTCTCTTTCTGAACTTCTAACGCGAGTGGGACGGCTGTGGCTTCGTGACAATGATCACAAGACCAGCTGCTCACCGATTTGACAGCTCCAACACAGTTCCATCTCAGACTATGCCGGTGTCGGCTATCGCCGGTTAACTCTTGATCTGATTGAATCTAGGCCTTAAACATGAACTCAGTCATAATAACAGCAGCTCTTTGGTGTATTCGTTGACAGTCTGTTTAGTCATGGTTTTAGATGTTTTGAAATCACAGTATCAATTTGCTTTACTGTGCGCTCAAGGAAGCTGCAGACACACGGTGATCTGAGCAATTCGATTGGCTAGCGGTACAGGTGCACTTGATTTCCTCTCCGGGCACGCCGAGTTGGGATTTTGTACCTTCAGACACATGAAATGGTTCAAAATGGGAACACTTCAATTACCCGGCGTACACCGTGCAGCTGAAACAAGTAGGAATGCCTTATCATTCGTTTTTTTACATAAATGTTTGGCGATCATCTAGGAATGCCTTCTCATTAGTTTTTTTATATAAATGTTTTGCGATCGTCTAGGAATGCCTTGGAGACCACTGCTTTATAATATGATTAATACATTTATAAAATAATACAGGACTTTGACAGAATAAGTGCTAAAACAGAATAGTTCATCAGTGTCTATGTAAAGACATCAGTGTCTACGTAAAGACATCAGTGTCTACGTAAAGACATCAGTGTCTATGTAAAGACATCAGTGTCTATGTAAAGACATCAGTGTCTACGTAAAGACATCAGTGTCTACGTAAAGACATCAGTGTCTACGTAAAGACATCAGTATCTATGTAAAGACATCAGTGTCTATGTAAAGACATCAGTGTCTATGTAAAGACATCAGTGTCTACGTAAAGACATCAGTGTCTACGTAAAGACATCAGTGTCTACGTAAAGACATCAGTATCTACGTAAAGACATCAGTGTCTACGTAAAGACATCAGTGTCTACGTAAAGACATCAGTATCTACGTAAAGACATCAGTATCTACGTAAAGACATCAGTATCTATGTAAAGACATCAGTGTCTATGTAAAGACATCAGTGTCTATGTAAAGACATCAGTATCTATGTAAAGACATCAGTATCTACGTAAAGACATCAGTATCTACGTAAAGACATCAGTGTCTATGTAAAGACATCAGTGTCTATGTAAAGACATCAGTATCTATGTAAAGACATCAGTATCTACGTAAAGACATCAGTATCTACGTAAAGACATCAGTATCTACGTAAAGACATCAGTGTCTATGTAAAGACATCAGTGTCTATGTAAAGACATCAGTATCTATGTAAAGACATCAGTATCTACGTAAAGACATCAGTGTCTATGTAAAGACATCAGTGTCTATGTAAAGACATCAGTATCTATGTAAAGACATCAGTGTCTATGTAAAGACATCAGTATCTATGTAAAGACATCAGTATCTACGTAAAGACATCAGTGTCTATGTAAAGACATCAGTGTCTATGTAAAGACATCAGTATCTATGTAAAGACATCAGTATCTACGTAAAGACATCAGTGTCTATGTAAAGACATCAGTGTCTATGTAAAGACATCAGTATCTATGTAAAGACATCAGTGTCTATGTAAAGACATCAGTATCTATGTAAAGACATCAGTATCTACGTAAAGACATCAGTATCTACGTAAAGACATCAGTATCTATGTAAAGACATCAGTGTCTATGTAAAGACATCAGTGTCTATGTAAAGACATCAGTGTCTATGTAAAGACATCAGTGTCTATGTAAAGACATCAGTATCTATGTAAAGACATCAGTGTCTATGTAAAGACATCAGTGTCTATGTAAAGACATCAGTGTCTATGTAAAGACATCAGTGTCTATGTAAAGACATCAGTATCTACGTAAAGACATCAGTATCTACGTAAAGACATCAGTATCTACGTAAAGACATCAGTGTCTATGTAAAGACATCAGTGTCTATGTAAAGACATCAGTGTCTATGTAAAGACATCAGTGTCTATGTAAAGACATCAGTATCTATGTAAAGACATCAGTGTCTATGTAAAGACATCAGTGTCTATGTAAAGACATCAGTGTCTATGTAAAGACATCAGTGTCTATGTAAAGACATCAGTATCTATGTAAAGACATCAGTGTCTATGTAAAGACATCAGTGTCTACGTAAAGACATCAGTGTCTACGTAAAGACATCAGTATCTACGTAAAGACATCAGTGTCTATGTAAAGACATCAGTGTCTATGTAAAGACATCAGTGTCTACGTAAAGACATCAGTGTCTACGTAAAGACATCAGTATCTATGTAAAGACATCAGTGTCTATGTAAAGACATCAGTGTCTACGTAAAGACATCAGTGTCTACGTAAAGACATCAGTGTCTACGTAAAGACATCAGTGTCTACGTAAAGACATCAGTATCTACGTAAAGACATCAGTATCTACGTAAAGACATCAGTATCTATGTAAAGACATCAGTGTCTATGTAAAGACATCAGTGTCTACGTAAAGACATCAGTATCTATGTAAAGACATCAGTGTCTATGTAAAGACATCAGTGTCTACGTAAAGACATCAGTATCTACGTAAAGACATCAGTATCTATGTAAAGACATCAGTATCTACGTAAAGACATCAGTATCTACGTAAAGACATCAGTATCTACGTAAAGACATCAGTGTCTATGTAAAGACATCAGTATCTACGTAAAGACATCAGTATCTACGTAAAGACATCAGTATCTACGTAAAGACATCAGTGTCTACGTAAAGACATCAGTGTCTATGTAAAGACATCAGTATCTATGTAAAGACACTAGTCAGTTTTTGATAGAACAGTGTTACATCACCGTCACAATTTCAAGAGAAATCTAAAGTTCTTTACTCTTTTAAGAACACTGGTGTTTCTTTAGATTTCATGACCGACTGAAACTCCTCCCACACTGGGAGCAGTGGAACGGCTTCTCTCCTGTGTGAATGCGCTGGTGTATCTTTAGATGTTCTGACTGACTGAAGCTCCTCCCACACTGGGAGCAGTGGAACGGCTTCTCTCCTGTGTGAATGCGCTGGTGTCTGATGAGATGTATCCCTGTTGTGAAGCTCTTCCCACACTGAGAACAACGGTGTGGTCGTGGCTTGTCCGACTCTCTCTGTTTCCTGGTGGGAGTTGGGTTGAATGAACCTGTGGTGGTTCCATGGTGTTGTGAGCTGCTGGAGGACATGAGATTCTCTGATCTGATCTCTCCACTCCTCAACAGTCTGACATACTCATCATGGTGACGTCTCTTTATGTGCCTGAGGAGGAAGATCTGAGAGGGGAAGGAGAACGGACAGCCAGAGCACGAGAAGATCTGGAAAGACTCAACGTTCACATCTGAGTGAGAGATGGAGGGGAGAGAGAAAGAGAGAGTAATTAAAATAAGAGAAACCAAGTTGACATGATCATTTTTTTCCTAACACACCTGACATGAACAGAGAAAACTCAGGACCAGTATGATAATACACAGCACAAAATATATTTAACATCAATGATGAGTTTCAATTGAGAAATTAGTAATAACTATGTAATAGGAAGTAAAAAATGAATGTATGAGGAGTGAACTGAGGAGGATGTAGCAATGGGCAGTTCCAGAGGAATAGAGAGAGGGATGAAGAGAGGAGGATAAGGTGAGGGGAGTGCTCTTGTTGTTCCAGAGGAATAGAGAGAGGGATGAAGAGAGGAGGATAAGGTAAGGGGAGTGCTCTTGTTGTTCCAGGGGAAGAGAGAGAGGGATGAAGAGAGGAGGATAAGGTGAGGGGAGTGCTCTTGTTGTTCCAGGGGAAGAGAGAGAGGGATGAAGAGAAGGAGGATAAGGGGAGAGTGTAAAGTACCTTTAGCAGAGCTCTTTTTGTCCCAGAGGTAGTCGAAGACAATGCCCAGGTCGGTACATAGAGAAAAAAGGAGGTAGAGGACTGTGAGACTTCCTCTGTACTTAAAGAGAGAAACAGGAGGAAAGAGGACTGGGAGACTTCCTCTGTACTTAAAGAGGGAAACAGGAGGAAAGAGGACTGGGAGACTTCCTCTGTACATAAAGAGGGAAACAGGAGGAAAGAGGACTGTGAAACTTCCAGGAGTATCCCCTCTCCATGGCCTGGTCCTTGTCTGTGATCTCTCCTTCATAAGGTCCATAGTGGGCTCCTGCAGGCACAGTGTTTCCATGGTTGAACATCCCAAGTCAACACTGCCTGTATGGGGAGCTGTGCTGATCTATTTTTGGGGGGAGGCGCTGAGCACAGGCATAAAGTCTAATTTACTTGAAAGTCTACTAGTCAGATCCCAAATCTCTCACACACACACACACACATAGTGACACGACCCCCGTTACCACGGTAATATCCCACCCTTAAAAGGGCAGCTGAACATTTTGTCTCATTGCATATGAGTCTCAGGTCACAAAAATATGTCATTACATTTAGCAATATTCCAGCTGTTTAAAAAAAATATATTTTTTATAATTATGGCGAAAAAATACATTGGCTGGTAAAAAATCTGTAGCTGGTAGATGTTTTAATCTACCTGTCACAGAGGCTGGTGGACCCCCCAAAACAAATGTTAGGCCCCGTAAATGACTAAAATGTTGTTGTTTTTAAATTGTCCTAATAAATTCCTCTTTGACCTAGACCCAGACTCATAGATAGCCATTGTCTCTCTTTGATCTAGACCCAGACTCATAGATAGCCATTGTCTCTCTTTGATCTAGGCCCAGACTCATAGATAGCCATTGTTTCTCTTTGATCTAGGCCCACTCATAGATAGCCATTGTCTCTCTTTGATCTAGGCCCACTCATAGATAGCCATTGTCTCTCTTTGATCTAGGCCCACTCATAGATAGCCATTGTCTCTCTTTGATCTAGGCCCAGACTCGTAGATAGCCATTGTCTCTCTTTGATCTAGGCCCAGACTCATAGATAGCCATTGTCTCTCTTTGATCTAGGCCCAGACTCATAGATAGCCATTGTCTCTCTTTGATTTAGGCCCACTCATAGATAGCCATTGTCTCTCTTTGATCTAGGCCCAGACTCGTAGATAGCCATTGTCTCTCTTTGATCTAGGCCCGGACTCATAGATAGCCATTGTCTCTCCTTGATCTAGGCCCATACTCATAGATGGCCATTGTCTCTCTTTGATCTAGGCCCAGACTCATAGGTAGCCATTGTCTCTCTTTGATCTAGGCCCATACTCATAGATAGCCATTGTCTCTCTTTGATCTAGGCCCAGACTCGTAGATAGCCATTTTCTCGCAGATTAAGAGAGAGAGAAATATAATATGACTCACAGAGGTAGTGGTCATCTTTGGGGATCTCCTCCATAATGTACAAACACACACACACACACACACACACACACACACACACACACACACACACACACACACACGCGCACACACGCACACGCGCACGCGCGCACACACGCACGCGCGCACGCACGCACGCACGCACGCACACACACACACACACACACACACACTCGGCCATGGACACCCATTTCATATAGCTCCCAACGAACAGTTCTTGTGCTGACGCTGCTTCCAGAGGCAGTTTGGAACTCGGGTAGTCAGTGTTGCAACCGAGGACAGACGATGTTTACACATTACGCGCTTCAGCACTCGATGATAGCGTTCTGTGAGTTGTGTGGCCTACCACTTCGCAGCTGAGCCGTTGTTGCTCCTAGACATTTCCACTTTACAATAATAGCACTTACAGTTGACTGGGGAAGCTCCAGCAAGGCAGACATTTGACTAACTATCTTGTTGGAAAGGTGGCATCCTATGACAGTGGCACATTGAAAGTCACTGAGCTCTTCAGTAAGGCCATTCTACTGCCAATGTATGTCTATGGAGATTGCATGGCTGTGTGCTCGATTTTATACACCTGTCAGCAACGGGTGCAGCTGAAATAGCGTTGTCTTGGCTGTGTGCTTAGGGTCGTTGTCCTGTTGGAAGGTGAACCTTCGCCCCAGTCTGAGGTCCTGAGCACTCTGGAGCAGGTTTTCATCAAGGATCTCTCTATACTTTGCTCCATTCATCTTTCCCTTGATCCTGACTAGTCTCCCAGTCCCTGCTGCTGAAAAACATCCCCGCAGCATGATGCTGCCACCACCATGCTTCACTGTTGGGATGGTGTTGGCCAGGTGATGAGCGTGATGATTGGCTGTCAGGCCAAAGAGTTCAATTTTGCTTTCATCAGACCAGATAATCTTTACCATAAAGGCCTGATTGGTGGAGTGCTGCAGAGATGGTTGTCCTTCTGGAAGGTTCTCCCATCTCCATAGAGGAACTCTGGAGCTCGGTCAGCGTGACCATCGGGTTCTTGTTCACCTCCCTGACCAAGGCCCTTCTCGCCCGATTGCTCAGTTTAGCCGGGTGGCCAGCTCCAGGAAGAGTCGTGGAGGTGCCAAACTTCTTCCATTTAAGAATGATGGAGGCCACTATGTTCTTGGGGACTTTCAACACTGCAGACATTTTTTGGTATCCTTCCAGAGATCTGTGCCTCAACACAATCTCTGAGCTTTACGGACAATTCCTTCGACCTAGTGTCTTGGTTTTTACTCTGACATGCATTGTCAGAGTTATAGTTATAGTTATGTAAATAAGGTATTTCTGTATTTTAAAAAAATATACATTTTACAAATGTGAAAACATTTCTTTGTCATTATTGTGTGTATAGACTAATGAGTAAAAAAAATGTTTTTAAATCAATTTTAGAATAAGGCTTCAACATAACAAAATGTGGAAAAAGTGAAGGGTTCCATAAAATGTGAATGATGGGCATTTTTCAGGTGGAGTTTTAAAGCATTGTATTAATTGCATTCCTTTTTGTAAAGTATGTCATTTTGAGAAGATCATTTTTTACAACTCAAAATAGGATACTCCCTTTTTAAGACAAATGTTCCAAATGAGATTTTGACCTCGCTAGCCAAGAATAATGATAGGTGTCTGTCGCGACTTCCGCCGAAATCGGCTCCCTTCCTTGTTCGAGCGGCGTTCGGCGGTCGATGTCACCGGCCTTCTAGCCATCGCGCTCCATTTTTCTTTGTTCCATTTGTTTTGTCTTGTTCCCCGCACACCTGGTTTACATTCCCTAAACACACTGCATATACACTGCTCAAAAAAATAAAGGGAACACTTAGACAACACAATATAACTCCAAGTCAATCACACTTCTGTGAAATCAAACTGTCCACTTAGGAAGCAACACTGATTGACAATACATTTCACATGCTGTTGTGCAAATGGAATAGACAACAGGTGGAAATTATAGGCAATTAGCAAGACACCCCCAATAAAGGAGTGGTTCTGCAGGTGGTGACCACAGACCACTTCTCAGTTCCTATGCTTCCTGGCTGATGTTTTGGTCACTTTTGAATGCTGGCGGTGCTTTCACTCTAGTGGTAGCATGAGACGGAGTCTACAACCCACACAAGTGGCTCAGATAGTGCAGCTCATCCAGGATGGCACATCAATGCGAGCTGGGGCAAGAAGGTTTGCTGTGTCTGTCAGCGTAGTGTCCAGAGCATGGAGGCGCTACCAGGAGACAGGCCAGTACATCAGGAGACGTGGAGGAGGCCGTAGGAGGGCAACAACCCAGCAGCAAGACCGCTACCTCCGCCTTTGTGCAAGGAGGATCAGGAGGAGCACTGCCAGAGCCCTGCAAAATGACCTCCAGCAGGCCACAAATGTGCATGTGTCTGCTCAAACGGTCAGAAACAGACTCCATGAGGGTGGTATGAGGGCCCGACGTCCACAGGTGGGGGTTGTGCTTACAGCCCAACACCGTGCAGGACGTTTGGCATTTGCCAGAGAACACCAAGATTGGCAAATTCGCCACTGGCGCCCTGTGCTCTTCACAGATGAAAGCAGGTTCACACTGAGCACGTGACAGACGTGACAGAGTCTGGAGGCGCCGTGGAGAACGTTCTGCTGCCTGCAACATCCTCCAGCATGACCGGTTTGGCGGTGGGTCAGTCATGGTGTGGGGTGGCATTTCTTTGTGGGGCCGCACAGCCCTCCATGTGCTTGCCAGAGGTAGCCTGACTGCCATTAGGTACCGAGATGAGATTCTCAGACCCCTTGTGAGACCATATGCTGGTGCGGTTGGCCCTGGGTTCCTCCTAATGCAAGACAATGCTAGACCTCATGTGGCTGGAGTGTGTCAGCAGTTCCTGCAAGAGGAAGGCATTGATGCTATGGACTGGCCCGACCGTTCCCCAGACCTGAATCCAATTGAGCACATCTGGGACATCATGTCTCGCTCCATCCACCAAAGCCACGTTGCACCACAGACCGTCCAGGAGTTGGCGGATGCTTTAGTCAAGGTCTGGGAGGAGATCCCTCAGGAGACCATCCGCCACCTCATCAGGAGCATGCCCAGGCGTTGTAGGGAGGTCATACAGGCAAGTGGAGGCCACACACACTACTGAGCCTCATTTTGACTTGTTTTAAGGACATTACATCAAAGTTGGATCAGCCTGTAGTGTGGTTTTCCACTTTAATTCTGAGTGTGACTCCAAATCCAGACCTCCATGGGTTGATAAATTTGATTTCCATTGATAATTTTTGTGTGATTTTGTTGTCAGCACATTCAACTATGTAAAGAAAAAAGTATTTAATAAGAATATTTCATTCATTCAGATCTAGGATGTGTTCTTTTAGTGTTCCCTTTATTTTTTTGAGCAGTGTATATATTCCTCTGTTCCCCCCATGTCTTTGTGTAGAGTTGTTTTGTGTTGGGTTTGTTTATTCGCGCCAGTCTGGGTTTTCACCCTGGTATTGCCTGTACCCTATTTGGGGTTATTGTTTGGTGAACCTGTTTGTATTATTATTGACGGTATTTTGCGCCCGTTTATTCGGGTGCTCTTGGCTTATAAAGTCGCCTGATCACCTGTTCTCTCCTCTCCTGCACTTGACTCAAATGACCAGCAGCGAAAACCCTGACAGTGTCTTTTCTTTTGAGCTTTCTTTGTGCAGACTGTGAACAGTAGCCATACTAGTGCTAGTATGTTCACTATTGAAGGTTTACTTTTGTAAATCACTTTCCCTAAAATAAATAAGGTCAGAGAGTAGATTGATGGACGCTTCTTTTAATTGTAATCAAATCAAATCAAATGTTATTTGTGAAATACACATACATATTTAGCAGATGTTATTACGGGTGTAGCGGAATGGTTGAGAGTTTTTGTAGCGCGAGTACTACAGACAGTGTTGTTAAAACTTCGGTAGCGTTTTCCTCAAAATGATCTTGTTCAAATCCCCAGCTACAATAAACACGACCTTAGGATATGTGGTTTCCAGTTTGCACAAAGTCCAGTGTAGTTCCTTGATGGCCGTTGTGGTATGGGCTTGAGGGGGAATATACACAGCTGTTACGATAACCGAAGAGAATTCTCTTGGGAGGGAATGCGGTAGGCATTTGATTGTGAGGTCTTCTGGGTTGGGTGAACAAAAGGACTTGAGTTTCTGTATGTTGTCACAATCACACCATGAGTAGTTAATCATAAAACATACACAACCGCCCTTCTTCTTCCCGAGAGTTCTTTATTTCTGTCTGCGAGATGTACTGAGAACCCAGCTGGCTGTATGGACGGGGACAGTATATCTAAAGAGAGCCATGATTCCGTGAAACAGAGTATGTTACAGTTCCTGATGTCTCTCTGGAAGGAGATCCTTGCCCGAGCTTGTCTACTTTATTGTCCAAGGACTGATGGATGGTGTGCACGCCTCATAAATCAGACTAGAAGTCCACTCCGAATACCTCTTCTCCACTGGCGGCACCGGAACAGCCTCTTGGATAAGTTCAATTGTCCTGGTTGGTACGAACAAAGGATTCAATTCGGGAAAGAGGTATTTCTGGTCGTAATGCTGGTGAGTTACCGCCACTGATATCCAATAGTTATTTCCATCTGTATGTAATAACACAAAAACCATTCTGGGCTAATAATGTAAGAAATAACACACAAAAAAACAAAATAAGGCAAAGTTGGAGCTAGAAACAGAGATGCCATGTCTCTCAGCGCCATCTGAGTAGGTCCTACCAGTCTACTAGTCTAGTGGTATCTGAGTAGGTCCTACCAGTCTACTAGTCTAGTGGTATCTGGGTAGGTCCTACCAGTCTACTAGTCTAGTGGTATCTGAGTAGGTCCTACCAGTCTACTAGCCTAGTGGTATCTGGGTAGGTCCTACCAGTCTACTAGCCTAGTGGTATCTGGGTAGGTCCTACCAGTCTACTAGCCTAGTGGTGTCTGGGTAGGTCCTACTAGTCTACTAGTCTAGTGGTATCTGGGTAGGTCCTACCAGTCTACTAGTCTAGTGGTATCTGGGTAGGTCCAACCAGTCTAGTGGTATCTGGGTAGGTCCTACCAGTCTACTAGTCTAGTGGTATCTGAGTAGGTCCTACCAGTCTACTAGTCTAGTGGTATCTGGGTAGGTCCTACCAGTCTATCAGTCTAGTGGTATCTGGGTAGGTCCTACCAGTCTACTAGCCTAGTGCTATCTGGGTAGGTCCTACCAGTCTACTAGTCTAGTGGTATCTGGGTAGGTCCTACCAGTCTACTAGTCTAGTCTATCTGAGTAGGTCCTACCAGTCTACTAGTCTAGTGGTATCTGGGTAGGTCCTACCAGTCTACTAGTCTAGTGGTATCTGGGTAGGTCCTACCTGTCTACTAGTCTAGTGGTATCTGAGTAGGTCCTACCAGTCTAGCGGTATCTGGGTAGGTCTTACCAGTCTACTAGTCTAGTGGTATCTGGGTAGGTCCTACCAGTCTAGTGGTATCTGGGTAGGTCCTACCTGTCTACTAGTCTAGTGGTACACAACACACAGTAGAGACACTGCTCAACACACAGTAGAGACACTGCTCAACACACAGTAGAGACACTGCTCAACACATAGTAGAGACATTGCTCAACACAGAGTAGAGACACTGCTCAATACACCACACAGTAGAGACACTCTGCTCAACACACAGTAGAGACACTGCTCAACACACAGTAGAGACACTACTCAATACACAGTAGAGACACTGCTCAACACACAGTAGAGACACTGCTCAACACACAGTAGAGACACTGCTCAACACACAGTAGAGACACTGCTCAATACACTACACAGTAGAGACACTCTGCTCAACACACAGTAGAGACACTGCTCAATACAGCACACAGTAGAGACACTGCTCAACACACAGTAGAGACACTCTGCTCAACACACAGTAGAGACACTGCTCAATACAACACATAGTAGAGACACTGCTCAATACAACACACAGTAGAGACACTGCTCAACACAACACACAGTAGAGACACTGCTCAACACACAGTAGAGACACTCTGCTCAACACACAGTAGAGACACTGCTCAACACAACACACAGTAGAGACACTGCTCAACACAACACACAGTAGAGACACTGCTCAACACACAGTAGAGACACTCTGCTCAACACACAGTAGAGACACTGCTCAATACAACACATAGTAGAGACACTGCTCAATACAACACACAGTAGAGACACTGCTCAATACAGCACACAGTAGAGACACTGCTCAACACAACACACAGTAGAGACACTGTTCAACACACAGTAGAGACACTGCTCAACACAACACACAGTAGAGACACTGTTCAACACACAGTAGAGACACTACTCAATACAACACACAGTAGAGACACTGCTCAACACACAGTAGAGACACTGCTCAACACACAGTAGAGACACTGCTCAACACACAGTAGAGACACTACTCAATACAACACACAGTAGAGACACTGCTCAACACACAGTAGAGACACTGCTCAACACACAGTAGAGACACTGCTCAACACACAGTAGAGACACTGTTCAACACAAAACACAGTAGAGACACTGCTCAACACATAGTAGAGACACTGCTCAACACACAGTAGAGACACTGCTCAACACAACACACAGTAGAGGCACTGCTCAACACAACACACAGTAGAGGCACTGCTCAACACAGCACACAGTAGAGACACTACCTAATACAGCACACAGTAGAGACACTACCTAATACAGCACACAGTAGAGACACTGTTCAACACAAAACACAGTAGAGACACTGCTCAACACAACACACAGTAGAGGCACTGCTCAACACAGCACACAGTAGATACACTGCCTAATACGACACACAGTAGAGACACTGCTCAACACAACACACAGTAGAGACACTGCCTAATACAGCACACAGTAGAGACACTGTTCAACACAAAACACAGTAGAGACACTGCTCAACACACAGTAGAGACACTGCTCAACACAAAACACAGTAGAGACACTGCTCAACACACAGTAGAGACACTGCTCAACACAACACACAGTAGAGACACTGCTCAACACAACATACAGGCAGTGAGGCTACACATACAGTGCTTTTAGAAAGGGTTCACAGACCTTGACTTTTTACACATTTGGTTGTGTTATTGAAATTACATTTAGATTTTTTTGTCACACACAATAGCCCATAATGTCAAAGTGGAATTATGTTTTTCAAATCTTTTACAAATTAATAAAAAAAGAAAAGCTGAATTGTGTTATGGCAAGCCTAAACAAGTTCAGGTGTAAACATTTGCTTAACAAGTCACATAATACTCTGCATGTACTCACTCTGTGTGCAATAATAGTGTTTAACATGAATTTTGAATGACTACCTCATCGCTGTAGCCCACACATACAATTATCTGTAAGGTCCTTCAGTCGAGCAGTGAATTTCAAACACAGATTCAACCACAAAGACCAGGAAGGTTTTCTAATGCTTTGCAAATAAGGGAACCTATTGGTAGATAGGTACAAATAAAAAACCTTTGCGCATGGTGAAGTTATTAATTAACACCAGTCTCAATGTCAACAGGGAAGAGGCGACTCCGGGATGCTGGTCTTCTAAGCAGAGTTCCTCTGTCCAGTGTCTGGGTTCTTTTGCCCATCTTAATCTTAAATTTTTTTGGCCAGTCTGTGATATGTTTTTTTCTTCGCCTCTTCACTGTTGAAGTTGAGACTGGTGTTTTGCAGGTACTATTTAATGAAGCTGCCAGTTGAGGACTTGTGAGACGTCTGTTTCTCAAACTAGACACTCTATTGTACTTGTCCTCTTGCTCAGTTGTGCACCGGGGCCTCCCACTCCTCTTTCTATTCTGGTTAGAGCCAGTTTGAGCTATTCTGTTAAGGGAGTAGTACACAGCGTTGTACGAGATCTTCAGTGTCTTGGCAATTTCTCGCATGGAATAGCCTTCATTTCTCAGAACAAGAATAGACTGATGAGTTTCTGAAGAAAGGTCTTTGTTTCTAACCACTTTGAGCCTGTAATTGAACCCACAAATGCTGATGCTTCAGATACTCAACTAGTCTAAAGAAGGACCGTTTTATTGCTTCTTTAATTGGAACAACAGTTTTCAGCTGTGCTAACATAATTGCAAAATGGTTTTCTAATGATCAGTTAGCCTTAGAAATGATAAACTTGGATTAGCTAACACGGCGTGCCATTGTAGATTCCAGCTACAACAGTCATTTACAACATTAACATCTACACTGTATTTCTGATCAATTTTATGTTATTTTAATGGACAAAAAATTTGTTTTTCTTTCAAAACAAGGACATTTCTAAGTGACCCCAAACTTTTGAACCGTGGTGTATGTCTATAAATGATGTATTTTCAACATTCATTCAGAACCGAAGATGTACCTGATGCTAATGTCAGGAAAATACGTATTTTCACCTTTCATTCAGAACTTAAATTGAGCCTAACTTCAAAGTCTGGAAGATACGTATTTTAGACATCTTTCAACGTAATTTCGCTTACTGGGACTATACTGGGGTGGGGATGGTATTTTGAAGCAAGCAGGAGACAAGTTCAAACACTGCAATAATTCAACTGTAATGACACAGAGAGAGAGAGAGAGAGAGAGAGAGAGAGAGAGAGAGAGAGGAAGAGAAAATGAGTGAGAGAGAGTGAGTGAGAGAGAGGGGAAGAGGCAGAGAAAAGGAGTGAGAGAGAGAGGCAGAGGCAGAGAAAAGGAGTGAGAGAGAGAGGAAGAGGCAGAGAAAAGGAGTGAGAGAGAGTGAGTGAGAGAGAGAGGAAGAGGCAGAGAAAAGGAGTGAGAGAGAGTGAGTGAGAGAGATAGGAAGAGGCAGAGAAAAGGAGTGAGAGAGAGTGAGTGAGAGAGAGAGAGAGGAAGAGAAAAGGAGTGAGAGAGAGTGAGTGAGTGAGTGAGAGAGAGGAAGAGAAAAGGAGTGAGATAGAGTGAGTGAGAGAGAGAGGAAGAGAAAAGGAGTGAGAGAGAGAGGAAGAGGCAGAAAAAAGGAGTGAGAGAGAGTGAGTGAGAGAGAGAGGACAGATCGTAGGTCGGTGGGTGGGTCAGTCATCAATAGTTCTTAAGCCATTGAGTGTGTGGTTAGTATCTGTCTCTTAATGCTCTTCCTATGGATCCTAAAGAAGAGCTCGTAATTCACTTCCAAGTCAATAGGACATGTCAGGGGACATGTTCCTTTCATGTAGACTAATGTCCATATGCATTTTTAATGGGCTTAATGCATTACTCTCTAGACATCAATAATATAGTCAGACTAACGCTCCTCATCAAATATCTAACAGTGTTTGGTCAAAGGCATTTTGGTGGGAAAATTGAAAATACTGTAGAGAGAAAGAAAATGTATAAAGTACTGTGAAAAATAACAGCAAAGAGGGTGTGTGACTCATTTAACTTCCAAAGAAAAATAAAATACATGGGAACAAAGCGGAATTAACATGAGTAATGTTATTGTTCATGTTCATTTGATTGGAATTCTAATGGCGGGAAATTATAGAAACTGACAGTTCAGGTGAAACTTGTTGGTCTGTGGGCTTTGAAGTGATGCGTTTCATCTCTACCTTTCATGTATTACACACCGCTCCTCCTCCCAGACACACACACACACACACACACACACACACACACACACACACACACACACACACACACACACACACACACACACACACACACACACACACACACACACACACACACACACACACACACACACACACACACACACACACACACACACACACACACACGTCAGTCACATATTGATGGCATTATTATGAGCGGAACATAGAAAGTGGGAATTATTCCTCTCTTTTCTCTGTAAAGAGGAACAGTTCTCTTTCTCCCTCCCTCCGCTTTGAAAACGCTAATTTCCATACACATTTCCTTCAGCCAACTTAGACACCACACTTCCCCCCTCAAATGCTCACACACACGCGCTCGCTCACACACACACACACACACACGCACACGCACACACCTTCTCACCATCTCCTCTCCACTTCTCCATCTATAGTCTCTCATTAGGCCAAGAAGAGAATGTTGGCTATTATCACTGTAGACCGTATTATCACTGCATACCTTATTATCACTGCAGACCTTATTATCACTGCAGACCGTATTATCACTGCATACCTTATTATCACTGCAGACCGTATTATCACTGCAGACCGTATTATCACTGCATACCTTATTATCACTGCAGACCGTATTATCACTGCAGACCTTATTATCACTGCAGACCTTATTATCACTGCAGACCCTATTATCACTGCAGAACCTATTATCACTCCAGACCTTATTATCACTGCAGACCGTATTATCACTGCATACCCTGTTATCATTTGCAGACCCTATTGTCACTGCAGACCCTGCTATCACTGCAGACCGTATTATCACTGCAGACCATATTATCACTGCAGACCCTATTGTCACTGCAGACCCTGCTATCACTGCAGACGTTATTATCACTGCAGACCTTATTATCACTGCAAACCTTATTACCACTGCAGACCCTATTATCACCGCAGACCATGTAATCACTGCAGACCTTATTATCACTGCAAACCTTATTATCACTTGTAGACCGTATTATCACTGCAGACCGTATTATCACTGCAGACCGTATTATCACTGCAGACCGTATTATCACTGCAGACCGTATTATCACTGCAGACCGTATTATCACTGCAGACCGTATTATCACTGCAGACCGTATTATCACTGCAGACGGTATTATCACTGCAGACCTTATTATCACTGCAGACCTTATTATCACTGCAGACCCTATTATCACTGCAGACGGTATTATCACTGCAGACCGTATTATCACTGCAGACCTTATTATCACTGCAGACCGTATTATCACTGCAGACCGTATTATCACTGCAGACCGTATTATCACTGCAGACCGTATTATCACTGCAGACCTTATTATCACTGCAGACGGTATTATCACTGCAGACCTTATTATCACTGCAGACCTTATTATCACTGCAGACCTTATTATCACTGCAGACCCTATTATCACTGCAGACGGTATTATCACTGCAGACCGTATTATCACTGCAAACCGTATTATCACTGCAGACCGTATTATCACTGCAGACCGTATTATCACTGCAGACCTTATTATCACTGCAGACGGTATTATCACTGCAGACCTTATTATCACTGCAGACCTTATTATCACTGCAGACCCTATTATCACTGCAGACCGTATTATCACTGCAGACCGTATTATCACTGCAGACCATATTATCACCGCAGACCTTATTATCACTGCGGACGGTATTATCACTGCAGACCGTATTATCACTGCAGACCGTATTATCACTGCGGACGGTATTATCACTGCAGACCGTATTATCACTGCAGACCTTATTATCACTGCATACCTTATTATCACTGCAGACCATATTATCATTGCATAACCTATTATCACTGCAGACCCTATTATCACTGCAGAACCTATTATCACTCCAGACCTTATTATCACTGCAGACCCTATTATAACTGCAGACCTAAATATTACTTGCAGACCGTATTATCCCTGCAGACCCTGTTATCATTTGCAGACCCTGCTATCACTGCAAACCGTATTATCACTGCAGACCCTATTATCACTGCAGACCTTATTATCACTGCAGACGTTATTATCACTGCAGACCGTATTATCACTGCAGACCCTATTATCACTGCAGACCCTATTATCACTGCATACCCTATTATCACTGCAGACGTTATTATCACTGCAGACCTTATTATCACTGCAGACCCATTTATCCAACATGGCTCCAAGTGCATTTGCACAATTTTCCAATTACAGTATGGTGCCTTGGAGCCCCTCAGTCCCATCTCTCTCTCTCTGTGTGTGTGTGTGTGTGTGTGTGTGTGTGTGTGTGTGTGTGTGTGTGTGTGTGTGTGTGTGTGTGTGTGTGTGTGTGTGTGTGTGTGTGTGTGTGTGTGTGTGTGTGTGTGTGTGTGTGTGTGTGTGTGTGATGATTGTTTGTGACATGGTATTTTGTTTCATAACTTAACACAATGTGTTACCATCTTTATGACACTGTTTGTGTTGTATTGTGTTTAGTTGTTTGTTCGGGACTCCAGGAAGACAATGTATTGCTATAGTAACAGATAAACAGATAGCAAACACCCTCCCAGAGCTGCTGAAAGTACCTGACTCTCACATTGTGAGTAACCATATATCTCCTAGTTCACAAACAGTTGCTCTTGTTTCATGCCCCCTGAACACATCCCAGCTCTGTTAGAGACTCTTTCTTTGCAGCACTGCACATCGCTTTGGGGTAACATTGTTACCGCGGCAACTGGTTTTCCCACACGCAAGCTGACATCACTCAGACAGCAGCGGAACGCAGAGAGCAGGGAGGTAATGAATATTCATGAAGGGAGGCCAGGGACCTGTTCCATTCTGGTGAGCACATACACACACACACACACACACACACACACACACACACACACACACACACACACACACACACACACACACACACACACACACACACACACACACACACACACACACACACACACACACACACACACACACACACACACACACACACACACACACTGAAGGGCAGGGACTCGTAACATCCTAGAGAGCACATGTTCATCTCATGCCTCACTGATCCATTCTCTTCACACAGAGCATGGTCATAAGACTCCTCACACTCACTCACACATTTTTCTGTAATTTATATACTAAAACTACAGATGCAGAATTCAACATGATATATTTGTGTCTCACTTCTTAACAAAGCCATAACAAGTATTTGAACAGTAATGGTTGTGTGTCTATGTGTTACTGAAGTACAGTATGACATAACTCTCACGGCTAACAGCAAACTACCCACTGGGCAGAAACTGGTTAAATCAACGTGTGATTAGGGTATTGGATGATATAATGAGGGCTGAGGGCAGTGTCTGGAGGTTTGGCACACAGAGAGGATTCCATTTCCATGCCAATCTGCCTTGGCTGGTCCTGAATCAGTTGTGACCTTCACACACACACACACACACACACACACGCACACACACACACACTACTCTACTCCAGCGGGAGACATACAGAGCGTTGTATAAAAATCTGCAGCAGTTTTATGTGTTTCTGTTTAAGACCAATGTGTGTCTGTTTAAGACCAATGTGTTTCTATTTAAGACCAATGTGGGTCCCAAATGGCACCCTATTCACCATAGTGCTCTACTTCTAACCAGGGTCCATAGGGCTCTGCTCAAAAGTAGTGCACTATACAAGGAATAAGGTGTCATTTGGGACAAAGCACATGGAAACCAAGTGTTTGATACCATTCCACTAATTCCGGTCCTGCCATTTCCACAAGCCCCGTCCTCCCCAATTAAAGTGCCACCAACCTCCTGTGCTAGACACTAACAGAATGATATAAAAAGTTAACATGCAGCCAATGAGCTGTATCCTGGCACAGATACAGCAGCTAGATAATCATTTTGTTGGTCATCATTTTTTCAGGAGATCTCATTTTCAATACTCAGTGACCTATTTTGGAGCTGTTGGGGAATTCCAGCTCAGAAGGGTGAATATTGTTTTTAAAATAAAGAACTGTCAAAAAGCAACGTGTCCCAGGACCAGTGGTGTAAAGTACTTTAGTAAAAATACTTTACAGTACTACTTCAGTCATTTTTGTGGGTATCTGTACTTTATTTTACAATTTATATTTTTGACAAATTTTACTTTTACTCCACTACATTCCCAAAGAAAATAATGTACTTTTACATTTTCCCCTGACACCCAAAAATACTTGTTACATTTTTAATGCTTAGCAGGACAGGAAAATGGTCTAATTCACACACTAATCAAGAGAACATCCCTGGTCATACCTACTGCCTCTGATCTGGCAGACTCACTAAACACAAATGCCTCATTTGTAAATGATGTCTGAGTGTTGGAGTGTGCCCCTGGCTATCTGTAAATTAAAAAAACAAGAAAATTGTGCCGTCTGTTTTGCTTAATATAAGGAATTTGAAATGATTTATACTTTTACTTTTCCTTTTGATAAATATATTTTAGCAATTACATTTACTTTTGATACTTAAGTATTTTTTTAAAAACCGAATACATTTAGACTTTTACTCAAGTAGTAGTATAGTTGACCCCAACCTGAATCTTCTCTGTGGTGCTGGTCGGTGGTGTAGTTGACCCCAACCTGAACTTTCTCTGTGGTACTAGTCGGTGTTGTAGTTGACCCCAACCTGAATCTTCTCTGTGGTACTGGTCGGTGTTGTAGTTGACCCCAACCTGAATCTTCTCTGTGGTGCTGGTCGGTGGTGTAGTTGACCCCAACCTGAATCTTCTCTGTGGTGCTGGTCGGTGGTATAGTTGACCCCAACCTGAATCTTCTCTGTGGTGCTGGTCGGTGGTATAGTTGACCCCAACCTGAATCTTCTCTGTGGTACTAGTCGGTGTTGTAGTTGACCCCAACCTGAATCTTCTCTGTGGTACTGGTCGGTGTTGTAGTTGACCCCAACCTGAATCTTCTCTGTGGTACTGGTCGGTGGTGTAGTTGACCCCAACCTGAATCTTCTCTTTGGTGCTGGTCGGTGGTATAGTTGACCCCAACCTGAATCTTCTCTGTGGTGCTGGTCGGTGGTGTAGTTGACCCCAACCTGAACTTTCTCTGTGGTACTAGTCGGTGTTGTAGTTGACCCCAACCTGAATCTTCTCTGTGGTACTGGTCGGTGTTGTAGTTGACCCCAACCTGAATCTTCTCTGTGGTACTGGTCGGTGTTGTAGTTGACCCTAACCTGAATCTTCTCTGTGGTGCTGGTCGGTGGTGTAGTTGACAGCAACCTAATCTCTGTCCAGTGATCCTGCCGACCAAGGCCATGTCTGAAGTGAGGAGCTATTTGACGTAGCAACGTCACCTACGTTGCTAGCTACCTTTAGAGTTTGGATCCCGAGACGCGGTTGGCATCAGTTGCTGGGACTGCTACTATCTGTACATTGCTACCATGACAAAGACCAAAGCCGACGAGAGTATCGTTGAGGACAGTGGTGTCTCTCTATCACAGATGAAGGATCTTTTAAACAAATAAAAATAGTTATACAAGAAGTTGTTAAAACAATAAAATCGATGAGTTGAAATAGGAGAACAGCAAGATGACAGCAATCTGTAAGTCATTGAGAGAGGACATCAGTTCTGTGTGTGAATCCATGATAACAATGATGGATAAATCAAGGCAGAATAATATGGTTGTGGACGGAATTGCAGAATCGATGGTGAGGGAAATGACCTCTGAGAAATTGAATATGGACCACAGGAAGTGGAACGCACCCACTGGACTGAAAAACCCACCACCTGCCCAGGTGACAGGCCCAGGCCGATGGTGGTCAAGATCCTGAGGTTCAAGGACAAGATAGCTGTTCTGAAAGAGCCAAGAACTTAAGTGGGAAGTATATCTTCCCCAGATGAGGACTATCCTGAAGCTGTGCACCAGAAGAGGAAGATTGATTACTAACCTGAACCAGATTACAGGCACTGGTTACAGTGAGAAGCTTCCTCTTGAGAGAACAGTTTGATGAAAACCATTCAATATTCAGGTTCCCACACATAGCTGACTGTATAGCCACTCCTATCTGTCATATCTTTAATCTGAACCTAGAGGAAAGTCTTCGTCCTCAGGCCTGGAGGGAAGCCAAAGTCATTCCGCTACCCAAGAGTGGTAAAGTGGCCTTTACTGGTTCTAACAGCAGACCTATCAGCTTGCTGCCAGCTCTTAGCAAACTGTTGGTAAAATTGTGTTTGATCAAATACAATGCTATTTCTCTGAAAACAAATGAACAACAGACTTTCAGCATGCTTATAGAGAACGGCTCTCAACATGTACTGCATTGACACAAATGACTGATGATTGGTTGAAAGAAATTGATAAGAAGAAGATTGTGGGAGCTGTACAGTTAGATTTCAGTGCAGTCTTTGAGATTATTGACCATAACCTGTTGTTGAGAAAACGTATGTGCTATGGCTTTTCAACATCTGCCATATCGTGGATACAGAGCTATCTAATAGAACTCAGAGGGTTTTCTTTAATGGAAGCTTCTCTAATGTCAAACATGTAAAGTGTGGTATACCGCAGGGCAGCTCTCTAGGCCATCCATTCTGTTCTATTTTTTACCAATGACCTGTCACTGGCGTTAAAGAACGCATATGTGTCCATGTATGCTGATGAATACAACCATATACGCATTAGCAACTACAGCTAATGAATTCACTGAAACTCTTGACAACGAGTTGCAGTCTGTTTTGGAATGGGTGGGCAGTAATAAACTGGTCCTGGACGTCTCTAAAACTAAGAGCATTGTTTTTGGTACAAATCATCCCCTAAGTTCTAGACCTCAGCTGAATATGGTAATGAATGTTGTGGCTGTTGTACAAGTTGAAAAGACTTAATTACTTGGCGTTACTTTAGATTGTAAACTGTCATGGTCAAAACATATAGATTCAATGGTTGTAAAGATGGGGACAGGTCTGTCCGTAATAAAGAGACGCTCCGCAGG
>NC_092089.1:95392666-95415166 GCF_045679555.1 Salvelinus alpinus
AAACGTTCTAGTTGTATTGCTCCTGTTGCAGTGGGAAAAATAGTATTAGGAAAGCTTGCTGTGTGTGTCTCTGTGTGTGTGTGTGTCTCTCACTGTGTGTGTGTGTGTGTGTGTGTGTGTCTGTGTGTGTGTGTGTGTGTGTGTGTGTGTGTGTGTGTGTGTGTGTGTGTGTGTGTGTGTGTGTGTGTGTGTGTGTGTGTGTGTGTGTGTGTGTGTGTGTGTGTGTGTGTGTGTGTGTGTGTGTGTGTGTGTGTGTGTGTGTGTGTGTGTGTGTGTGTGTGTGTGTGTGTGTGTGTGTGTGTGTGTCGCTGTGTGTGTATCTCTCTCACTGTGTGTGTCTGTCTCTTTCACTGTGTGTGTGGGTGTGTCTCGCTGTGTGTCTCTCTCTGTGTGTGTGTGTGTGTGTCTTGCTGTGTGTGTGTGTGTGTGTGTGTGTGTGTGTGTGTGTGTGTGTGTGTGTGTGTGTGTGTGTGTGTGTGTGTGTGTGTGTGTGTGTGTGTTTGTGTGTGTGTGTGTGTGTGTGTGTGTGTGTGTGTGTGTGTGTGTGTGTGTGTGTGTGTGTGTGTGTGTGTGTGTGTGTGTGTGTGTGTGTGTGTGTCTCTCTGTCTGTGTGTGTCTCTCACTGTGTGTGTGTGTCTCTTTCACTGTGTGTGTGTGTGTGTGTGTCTCTATCTCTGTGTGTGTGTCAACCAGCAGTGACAGAAAGAGAGGAGAGAGTCCATGTCCGTGAGTATCAAATCCATGATGCATTGTGGGTAACTGGTGACTGACTGACTGATCTACAAATAATAATGAGTAGTTATTTATGATGCAACATGATTTGTAGATCAGTCAGTCGGCAGTCGTATGCAATGTTGTCTGCAATGTCCAACAAGCCATTGTGTCTGTTGTACGTCATTACGGCTGTCCAGATACAGCTGGATGCACTTCCCTTTAACTAGCTACCAATTAGCCCAGCCTCCCTCTCTAAAATATACACACACACACACACACACACACACACACACACACACACACACACACACACACACACACACACACACACACACACACACACACACACACACACACACACACACACACACACACACACACGCACACAGCGCACACACAGCACACAGGCGTTAACTACCTGTAGGGAGTGATTATCAGGGATAATTTAGAAGCAATTTGGGCCTCACATATTAGCTCTGTTTTGGTTCCTCCCAATGATTAGTGGACCTGTCAGGAAGATGGAATGTTACACATTTAGAGGGGTTCCTGACTCCTCGTGTCAGAGCTAGTTATATGGAGTAAACCCATCTATCGCCCGTCAACACAGAGCCATGGCTCGGGGCTGTGACGGTCGCGACATTTTTACGGTCGGTGATGGTCAAGCAAATAACTGCCGGTCTCGCAGTAATTGACCGTTAGTTAACATGAACGCGTTTAGCATCTCCTGGCTTCCACGCATAGCCTACAAGCCACTGATGCAGACCTTTGTAACATCTACATTTTAAAAAGTAGAATAAATCCATTTAATATAGCCTACACCTTCACAATAAATCAATAATTTATTTTGGAAACATGGTATGAAGAAAATGAAGTGTATTTCAGAAAAACAGAATAGCATACTCTGAGTTGTCCTTATGTTAGTGTCACGCCCTGACCTGAGAGATCCTTATTATTCTCTATGTTTGGTTAGGTCAGGGTGTGACTCGGGTGGGAAAATCTATGTTTTCTATTTCTTTGTATTTTTGGCTGAGTATGGTTCCCAATCAGAGGCAGCTGTCTATCGTTGTCTCTGATTGGGGATCATATATAGGTTGTCATTTTCCTTTTGGGTTTTGTGGGATCTTGTTTTCTGTTTAGGGTTTTTTCCTGACAGAACTGTGCTCTTTCATTTTTGTCGTTGTTATTTTGCTTTTTGGTGTCATCAATAAAAAGAACGATGTACACCTACCACGCGGCACCTTGGTCCGGTCATTCCCCAAACGAGAGCCGTAACAGAAGATCCCATCAAAAACAGACCATGCAGCG
The DNA here is from genome assembly GCF_045679555.1 of Salvelinus alpinus. Lineage (NCBI taxonomy): Eukaryota > Metazoa > Chordata > Actinopteri > Salmoniformes > Salmonidae > Salvelinus > Salvelinus alpinus. Next base: position 95,394,686 of record NC_092089.1, read on the forward strand.
TGGCCAGGATGAGTGGACTTGGGAGGAGATCATGAATGGAGAAGGACCCTGGACGCGGGTAGGAGAGTATCGCCGTTCAAGGAAGAAGATGGAGGCAGCGAAAGTAGAACGGCGACGATGCGAGGAATTAGAGCAACGGAGCAAGCACGAGAGGCAGCCCCCAAAACATTATTTGGGGGGGCACACGGGGAGATTGGCAGAGTCAGGTTTTAGACCTGAGCCAACTCCCCGTGCTTACCGTGGGGAGAGTGTGACCGGTCAGGCACCGTGTTATGCGGTGATGCGCACTGTGTCTCCAGTGCGCATTCACAGCCCGGTGCGCTCTGTGCCAGCTCCCCGCACTTTCCGTGCTACAGGGGGTATTCAGCCAGGACGCGTTGTGCCAGCTCTGCACTCCAGACCTCCGGTGCGCCTCCACGGTCCAGTGTGTCCTGCGCCGGCTCTACGCACTATGCATCCAGTGCGCCTTCATAGCCCAGTGCGTCCTGTGCCAGCTCTCCACACTCACTGAGCTAAAGTGGGTATCCAGCCAGGATGTGTTGTGGCAGCTCCACTCACTAGGCTGCCAGTACGTCTCCTCAGTCCAGTGAGACCTGTTCCGGCTCCACGTACGAAGCCTCCTGTGATGCTCCATGGCACGAAGCCTCCAGTGATGATCCATGGCACGAAGCCTCCAGTGATGATCCATGGCACGAAGCCTCCAGTGATGATTCATGGCACGAACCCTCCAGTGATGATCCATGGCACAAAGCCTCCAGTGATGATCCATGGCACGAAGCCTCCAGTGATGATCCATGGCCCGGAGCCTGCAGTGATGATCCATGGCACGAAGCCTCCAGTAATGATCCATGGCACGAAGCCTCCAGTGATGATCCATGGCACGAAGCCTCCAGTGATGATCCATGGCCCGGAGCCTGCAGTGATGATCCATGGCACGAAGCCTGCAGTGACGATCCAGGAAAAGGAGCCTCCAGCGACGGTCCCCAGTCCGGAGCCTCCAGCGACGGTCTGCAGCCTGGAGACTCCAGCGACGGTCGGCAGTCCAGAGCCTTCATCGACGGTCGGCAGTCCAGAGCCTCCAGCGACGTTCGGCAGTCCAGAGCCTCCAGCGAGGGTTCCCAGTCCAGAGGTTGTCATTTTCCTTTTGGGTTTTGTGGGATCTTGTTTTCTGTTTAGGGTTTTTTCCTGACAGAACTGTGCGCTTTCGTTTTCACCTTTTGTCATTTTGTTTGAGTGTTTTTGAACATTAAATCATGGACACTTTCCACGCTGCGCTTTGGTCTCATTCCGACGACAGCCGTTACAGTTAGGTCCTGATCTGGCTATGTCATATGGCAGTGGGCTACACTAGTTCATGTAGCAGACAAGATTTGTTTAGAATTCGGTGGAATTATTTTATATTATTTCATAGTCTGAAGAATACAATTGAACATAGCTGAATAATATATGAAGGATGTTTTCTCCAAACGATTTGAGGGAGTGAGCACATGCCGCTATTCTGTGTTGAGCGGTTAACAGCGAAACAGGTCCTCCTATATGCTTAATTTAAAGATATTTATGTAACTAGTTGTGATACAAACTTTGGGCTATATGTTTTGATTTTTAATACATTCTAAAGCTGCATGATGCGACTCTACAAAAGTCACATGAAAGGCATGAGCTCTGCTTTGTTTCTTGTGCAGGCTGTACACAATTCATCAGTCTCTCATTCACAATTTGACAAGCACTTGATAATATTCTCACCACGCCTCGAATTTCCAGGCGGCATCCACCTTGTGTGGATAATGGCCAATAAAAAAAATCTATGCCTTGCGTTGTACCGTTGGGCTGAAAATAAAAACTATAATTCCCTTCTCCCGGCTTCCAATCGCCCTGCTCCGAAGCACCTCCTACTCACATGGCTCTCTCAGATATCTAAATTCTTATTAGCCAATGCCCATCACATGATCGCGTCATGCTCACAGTTATCTCAGCTCCAAATTAGGCTACGAGTGAAGACAACATCGGGGATGCAAATTCCGAGGCACATATAGAAGATGTTAGAAGAACCGTCCACATTTACTTTTCGTCAGCCAACTGATGAGTAGGCCTAAAGATCAGCAAAAGCACTAGCCTATGTCAATCTACTATCCCCCATAGTACAAAAGTTGACCTATTCTGTGAGATAAAGAAATATTACAAACATAGTCTGGGACAGTTGTGGGATGAGATAGATCCCAAATTAATACAACCACTAGCATCAAAAATCATTTTAAAAGCAATAAGACTGATGCAACAGATCAGAACGTTTAGCTTAAAATGTTGATAAACTATTAGGCTATTTCTTCACATTATAAGTGCATCAATGTGTTCACGGCTGTACAGTGCTTTGCAAAAGTATTCATCCCCCTTGGCGTTTTTCCTATTTTGTTGCATTACAAACTGTAATTTAAATGGATTTGAATTTGGATTTCATGTAATGGACATACATAAAATAGTCCAAAATGGTGAAGTGAAAAAAATTCAAAAAAATTCTAAACGGCAAAGTTGTGCGTGTGTATGTATTCACCCCCTTTGCTATGAAGTCCCTAAATAAGATCTGGTGCAACCAATTACCTTCAGAAGTCACATAATTAGTTAAATAAAGTCCACCTGTGTATAATCTGTGTGTCACATGATCTGTCACATGATCTCAGTATATATACACCTGTTCTGAAAGGCAGGGTCTGTAACACCCCTAAGCAAGGGGCACCACCAAGCGAGCGACACCATGAAGACCAAGGAGCTCTCCAAACAGGTCAGGGACAAAGTTGTGGATAAGTACAGATCAGGGTTGGGTTACAAAAAAATAAACAAAACTTTGAACATCCCACGGAGCACCATTAAATCCATTATTAATTTTTTTAAAGAATATGGCACCACAACAAACCTTCCAAGAGAGGGCCGCCCACCAAAACTCACGTGCCAGGCAAGGAGGGCATTAATCAGAGAGGCAACAAAGAGACCGAAGATAACCCTGAAGGAGCTGCAAAGCTCCACAGCAGAGATTGGAGTATCTGTCCATAGGACCACTTTAAGCCGTACACTCCACAGAGCTGGGCTTTACGAAGAGTGGACAGAAAAAAGCCTTTGCTTAAAGAAAAAAATTAGCAAACACGTTTGGTGTTTGCCAAAAGGCATGTGGGACATTCACCAAACATATGGAAGAAGCCACTCTGGTCAGATGAGACTAAAATTGAGCTTTTTGGCCATTAAGGAAAACACTATGTCTGGCGCAAACCCAACACTTCTTATCACCCTGAGAACCCCATCCCCACAGTGAAGCATGTTGGTGGCAGCATCATGCTGTGGGGATGTTTTTCATCGGCAGGGACTGGGATACGGGTCAGAATTGAATGAATGATGGATGGCGCTAAATACAAGGAAATTCTTGAGGGAAACCTGTTTCAATCTTCCAGAGATTTGAGACTGGGACGAAGGTTCGCCTTCCAGCAGGACAATGACCCTAAGCATACTGCTAAAGCAACACTTGAGTGGTTTAAGGGAAAACATTTAAATGTCTTGGAATGGCCTAGTCAAAGCCCAGACCTTAATCCAATTGAGAATCTGTGGTATGGCATCCTACTTGAAGGAGCTGGAGCTGTTTTGCCTTGAAGAATGGGCAAAAATCCTAGTGGCTAGATGTGCCAAGCTTATTGCTGCAATTGCTGCAAAAGGTGGCTCTATTGACTTTGGGGGGGGGGTGAATAGTTATAGTTATGTTTTTTTGTCTTATTTCTTGATTGTTTCACAATAAAAAATATTTAGCATCTTCAAACTGGTAGACATGATGTGTAAATCAAATGATACAAACCCCCCAAAAATCTATTTTAATTTCAGGTTGTCAGAAAACAAAATAGGAAAAATGCCAACGGGGGTGAATACTTTCGCAAGGCACTGTAGGCTATAAGCGAGAATGTTCCAAAATGCAGCCAATTAGCACTGTACTCAAAAGTGACCTCAAATGTGATTATGCATGTAATGCTGTATTTTAAAGGTGCATTCTTATGGTGAAAATTATCTTCCCTAAGCTTGTATGCCAGTTAGGCTCTACACCGGTTGTAAAGCGGATTAATGTGCTTAATTTTAAGAAGTTATTTGGACACTTTAGTTGTGATACAAACCTTACCTAAACATGTAGGCCTATGGGCTAGGCAGCATGAAGTGTGCGACTATGATTTAAATAAGTTGGGAAAAATAGGCATGCACTATTTCTTATTTTACTGCACACAAGCAGGGCATCATTCACAAGTGATAATACATCAAACACAAGTGATAATGCACCACTCAAGTCTTTGCTAGGTAAAGCCCCGCCTTATCTCAGCACTGGTCACCATAGCAACACCCACCCGTACGCTCCAGCAGGTATATTTCACTGGTCATCCCCAAAGCCAACACCTCCTTTGGCCGCCTTTCCGTCCAGTTCTCTGCTGCCAATGACTGGAACGAATTGCAAAAATCACTGAAGCTGGAGACTTATATCTCCCTTTCTAACTTAAGCATCAGCTGTCAGAGCAGCTTACCGATTCACTGCACCTGTACATCTGTAAATAGCCCACCCAACTTCCTCATCCCCATATTGTTATTAATTTTTTTGCTCTTTTGCACCCCAATATTCTCTACTTGCACATCATCATCTGCACATACAGTGGGGAGAACAAGTATTTGATACACTGCCGATTTTGCAGGTTTTCCTACTTACAAAGCATGTAGACTTCTGTCATTTTTATCATAGGTACACTTCAACCGTGAGAGACGGAATCTAAAACAAAAATCCAGAAAATCAGATTGTATGATTTTTAAGTAATTCATTTGCATTTAATTGAGTGGTTTTAGATTCCGTCTCTCACAGTTGAAGTGTACCTATGATAAAAATTACAGACCTCTACATGCTTTGTAAGTAGGAAAACCTGCAAAATCGGCAGTGTATCAAATACTTGTTCTCCCCACTGTATATCACTCCAGTGTTAATGCTAAATTGTAATTATTTCGCCGCTGTGGCCTATTTATTGCCATACCTCCCTAATCCTACTACATTTGCACACATTGTACATCCATTTTTCTATTGTGTTATTGACTGTACCTTTGTTTATCCCATGTGTAACTGTGTGTTGTTGTTTTTGTCGCACTGCTTGACTTTATCTTGGGCAGGTCGCAGTTGTTAAAACTTCTTATGGCTGCAGGGGCAGTATTGAGTAGCTTGGATGAAAGGTGCCCAGAGGTGCTCAGAGTAAACTGCCTGCTCCTCAGTTCCAGTTGCTAATATATGCATATTATTAGTATTGGATAGAAAACACTCTGAAGTTTCTAAAACGGTTTGAATGATGTCTGTGAGTATAACAGAACTCATATGGCAGGCAAAAACCTGAGAAGAAATCCAAACAGGAAGTGGGAAATCTGAGGTTGGTCGATATTCAACCCAGCCCCTATTGAATACACAGTGGGATATGGATCTATTTGCACTTCCTGCGGCTTCCACTAGATGTCAACAGTCTGTAGAACCTTGAATGCTTCTACTGTGATGTGGAGCCGGATGGGAGCTGTTTGAGTCAGTGGTCTGGCAGAGAGCCAGGTCCTGGTCACGCGCATTTCACATGATAGCGACCTGCGTTCCATTGCTTCTCTACAGACAAAGGAATTCTCCGGTTGGAACGTTATTGAATATTTATGATAACAACATCCTAAAGATTGATTCTATACTTAGTTTGACAAGTTTCTTTGACCTGTAATATAACTTTTTGAAGTTTTCGTCCGACGTTCGGCTGGACCTGCACGAGCGTTTGGATTTGTGTACTAAACTCGCTAACAAAAGTAGCTACTTGGACATAAATAATGGACATTATCGAACAAAACAAACAGTTATTGCTGAACTAGGATTCCTGGGAGTGCATTCTGATGAAGATCATCAAAGGTAAGGGAATATTTATAATGTTATTTCTGATTTCTGTTGCCTCCAACATGGCGGATTTTTTTTTTTTCTTCTTAGCACCGTCTCAGATTATTGCATGGTTTGCTTTTTCTGTAAAGTTTTTTTGAAATCTGACACAGCAGTTGCATTAAGAACAAGTGTATCTTTAATTCTATGTAAACATGTATCTTTCATCAAAGTTTATGATGAGTATTTATGTTATTTGACGTGGCTCTATGCAATTTCTCCGGATATTTTGGAGGCATTTCTGAACATGGTGCCAATGGAAACTGAGGTTTTTGGATATAAATATGAACTTTATTGAACAAAACATATATGTATTGTGTAACATGAAGTCCTATGAGTGTCATCTGATGAAGATCATCAAAGGTTAGTGATTCATTTTATCTCTATTTCTGCTTTTTGTGACTCCTGTCTTTGGCTGAAAAATTGCTGTGTTTTTCTGTGATTTTGCGGTGACCTAACATAATCGTTTGTGGTGCTTTCGCTGTAAAGCCTATTTGAAATCGAACACTTTGTTGGGATTAACAACAAGATTACCTTTAAAACGGTATAAAATACATGTATGTTCGAGGAATTTTAATCATGAGATTTCTATTGTTTGAATTTGGCGCCCTGCACTTTCACTGGCTGTTGTCATATCATCCCGTTAACGGGATTGCAGCCATAAGAAGTTTTATCTGGCGTACCTGGTTAAATAAAGGTGAAAAAAATACTCACAAGTGATAATACATCATTCACAAGTGATAATACATCTTTCACAGGTGATAGGCTAATATTGTCACCCATCAGACAGTTCTTGATTTAATCTTGTCTTTACATATACTAAATAATATATGTGTGAAATTAGTTTTGATTTAGAATGGACCATTATCATGCACCTGTCTCTATGCACTTAAATAGCAAATGGAGGACGCTTTTCCCATGGTTCATATTCATGCCAGCCAGGTAGGCTATACTCCTGTTGTAAAGCAACACAATGTGCTTAATATTAGTAAAGTTGAGAACTAAATATATTAAGCCTAGACTATAGAAAGCTGATGGGATCCTCCTCTTTTTAATAGAGGCCATCAAAACTCTGTTTTCTCATGCCATTGCAGTCTGTAGAAATGTTGTGCAACATGAGTTCATGGGGTCTCATGAAGTGTTTGATTAGATTTTCAATGACATTTGCATTGATGTCAGAGTGATTAGAGGGACAATAGAGTGCTGAGTACCAGGCAGTTGTAAAGTTTGGTAGGCTACTAATGACTATCAGCAGCATCAGAGCTTGGAGGAGCCTAGTTACCGTGACTAAACGGTCACTTGGAATTTGACTGTGGTCATGACACGTGACCGCCCGTGTTAGCGGTAATACGGTCACTGTAACAGCCCTAGCCATGGCTTGTCTTCTGTTCCCTAATGACAGAAGTGTTACACATTGAAAAATGTGTTACATAAAACATTTAGTGGGTTTGTGTATTTATCGTTGGGGGTTAATTCAGGCCAGAAACACCAGGTCCTCCTGAGCCAACAGGAGTGTGTGTGTGTGTGTGTGTGTGTGTGTGTGTGTGTGTGTGTGTGTGTGTGTGTGTGTGTGTGTGTGTGTGTGTGTGTGTGTGTGTGTGTGTGTGTGTGTGTGTGTGTGTGTGTGTGTGTGTGTGTGTGAGAGTGTAAGTGTGTGTGTGCAGAGATGCGTGCATTTGTTTGTGTATGTGTGTGTTTGCCAGACTAATTTGGCAAACTAATTTTCCGTGCGTGCGTGCGTGCGTGCGTGCGTGCGTGCGTGCGTGCGTGCGTGCGTGCGTGCGTGCGTGCGTGCGTGCGTGCGTGCGTGCGTGCGTGCGTGCGAAAGATGAATCACTGTTTCAATAGTCAGGCTGAAGAGTCTATAGAATCTCAATGAAGGCCTTAATTATAACAATGAGTTGCTCCTGTTGACTGTAGAAAACCTTCCTCTTTATTATATTCATTATAGAGGACACATCATACCTGGTGATTTCATTAAGGTTGCCTCTTCAAATGGCACCCTGTTCCCTATATCGTGCACTACTTTTGACCAGGGTCCTGATCTAAAGCAGTGCAGTGTATAGAGAATAGAGTCCCATTTGGGACACAACCGAACCTTTTTATGCCTGGACTTCTCATCGCTCTTTTCTTCTCTCTGGATAATTAATATGCAGATCAAAATGAGAGCAATTTTCTCCGGCAAACAGAAAGGCAGTGGCATCTCATTAGCATATGTGAATTTACATAAAATAAAATAGTCACAGTGGGTGGAGGGGAGGTGTATGTCACAGCATTAAATGTATATCTATATGCATATCTAAATGTATTCCTTAGTATTCTATTACTGTATGCGACATCACTTTTAAGTTTGTTTATCTGTTTAATGTCTCTTAGAATGTCTCTTTCCTCCCTCGTACCTATTGGTTGTTTTCTCAAAACTACTGACGGACTGGTGTGAATGTGAGCGTTTGTTTGACACAAGACTGTGTTAGCCTGCTGAGCTAAAGTCAAGGCATTACCAAGGAATTACCCATCCAGTTAGACTGGTCCCTGTCTGTCTCCTGAAACTCTCCTGTTGTCCTTGAGCCACCAGTAAAGTCAATTATTTATTATGGACGAATACATAAATAAATCATCTTCCTCTTGTGATATTGTTGATGTTTACAAACCAAATGCAAATGGCAACATGTCTTATATATAATATGTGTTTGTCCTGTTCTGACTGCCCTGCAGTAGAGGACGATTCTGTATTCTCTCTGCACGTTATGGTAAAAACCACAGAAAATTAAGTCTCACATTTATTACAGCGAGAGAAAGGTCAGCAACTAAATATTTCATAATCTGATATTTTCAATGTTGGACTGAGTTTTGCATAGCAGACACTAACTCTGCAGGACATACAGAACTGATAGTGGAGTTCATGGATCCTCTTGTGTAACAGTTCCCACCAGTATAGTATAGTCTAGGTTAGGGTTAGGGTTAGGGTTAGGGTTAGGGTGAGGGTGAGGGTTAGGGTGAGGGTTGGGTTTAGGGTTAGGGTGAGGGTTAGGGTTAGGGTTAGGGTTAGGGTTAGGGTTAGGGTTAGGGTTAGGGTTAGGGTTAGGGTTAGGGTTAGGGTTAGGGTTAGGGTTAGGGTTAGGGTTAGGGTTAGGGTGAGGGTTAGGGTTAGGGTTAGGGTGAGGGTTGGGTTTAGGTTTAGGTTTAGGTTTAGGGTTAGGGTTAGGGTTAGGGTTGGGTTTAGGGTTAGGGATTTGAATAGGACTTGGACTCTGGTTAGGATTAAGAGTATGGTTTGGTTATTAGATATTTAGTTGAACAATTTGTTGATAGTTAGTTGAACACCTACAGTGCCTTGCAAAAGTATTCACCCCCTTGGCATTTTTCCTATTTTATTTTCTGACAACCTGGAATTAAAATAGATTTTTGGGGGGTTTGTATCATTTGATTTACACAACATGCCTACCACTTTGAAGATGCTAAATATTTTTTATTGTGAAACAAACAAGAAATAAGACAAAAAAACAGAAAACTTGAGTGTGCATAACTTTTCACCTCCCCAATGTCAATACTTTGTAGAGCCACCTTCTGCAGCAACTACAGTTGCAAGTCTCTTGGGGTATGTGTCTATAAGCTTGGCACATCTAGCCACTGGGATTTTTAGCCATTCTTCAAGTCAAAACTGCTCCGGCTCCTTCAAGTAGGATGGGTTCCCCTGGTGTACAGCAATCGGTTACTCGAGCGTTGGACTAGTAACCGCAAGGTTGCAAGTTCGAATCCCCGAGCTGACAAGGTACAAATCTGCCTCTGAACAAGGCAGTTAACCCACTGTTCCTAGGCCGTCATTGAAAAAAAAAATTGTTCTTAACTGACTTGCCTAGTTAAATAAAGGTAAAAAAATATATATAATAATAATAATAATAAAAAGTCGTACCACAGATTCTCAATTGGATTGAGGTCTGGGCTTTGACTAGGCCATTCCAAGACATTTAAATATGTTCCCTTAAATCACTCGAGTGTTGCTTTAGCAGTATGCTTAGGGTCATTGTCCTGCTGGAAGGTGAACCTCCGTCCCAGTCTCAAATCTCTGGAAGATTGAAACAGGTTTCCCTCAAAAATGTCCCTGTATTTAGCGCCATCCACCATTCCTTCAATTCTGAGCAGTTTCTCAGTCCCTGCCGATGAAAAACATCCCCACAGCATGATGTTGCCACCACCATGCTTCACTGTGGGGATGGGGTTCTCGGGGTGATGAGAGGTGTTGGGTTTGCGCCAGACATAGTGTTTTCCTTGATGGCCAAAAAGCTCAATTTTAGTCTCATCTGACCAGAGTGCCTTCTTCCATGTGTTTGGGGAGTCTCCCACATGCCTTTTGGCGAACACCAAACGTGTTTTCTTATTTAAGCAATGGCTTTTTACTCCAATCTCTGCTGTGGAGCTTTGCAGCTCATTCAGGGTTGTCTTTTGTCTCTTTGTTGACTCTCTGATTAATGCCCTTCTTGCCTGGCACGTGAGTTTTGGTGGGCGGCCCTGTTTTGGCAGGTTAATTGTGGTGCCATATTCTTTCAATTTTTGAATAATGGATTTAATGGTGACCCTTGGAATGTTCAAAGTTGTTTTTTTTATAACCCAACCCTGATCTGTACTTCTCAACAACTTCATCCCTGACCTGTTTGGAGAGCTCCTTGGTCTTCATGGTGCCGCTTTTTTATTTTTTAGAGTTTTTTGAAACAAGTTATATTTTTAATTTCATTGGACTATTTATGTATGTCCATTACATGAAATCCAAATACAAATCTATTTAAATTACAGTTTGTAATGCAACAAAATAAGAAAAACGCCAAGGGGGATGAATACTTTGCAAGGCACTGTATACACCATCTGTAGGAGGTTATCCAAATAAAATGTTATCAGCAGGAGGAAATAGCTGTAACCATGATGATTATTACTGTAACACCACAGAGTGAGAACAGCTGTAACCATGGAGATTATTACTATAACACCACAGAGTGAGAACAGCTGTAACCATGGAGATTATTACTATGACACCACAGAGTGAGAACAGCTCTAACCATGGTGATTATTACTATAACACCACAGAGTATGAACAGCTGTAACCATGGTGATTATTACTATAACACCACAGAGTGAGAACAGCTGTAACCATGGAGATTATTACTATAACACCACAGAGTGAGAACAGCTCTAACCATGGTGATTATTACTATAACACCACAGAGTGAGAACAGCTGTAACCATGGAGATTATTACTATAACACCACAGAGTGAGAACAGCTGTAACCATGGAGATTATTACTATAACACCACAGAGTGAGAACAGCTCTAACCATGGTGATTATTACTATAACACCACAGAGTATGAACAGCTGTAACCATGGTGATTATTACTATAACACCACAGAGTGAGAACAGCTGTAACCATGGGGATGATTACTATAACACCACAGAGTGAGACCAGCTGTAACCATGGTGATTATTACTATAACACCACAGAGTGAGAACAGCTGTAACCATGGGGATGATTACTATAACACCACAGAGTGAGAACAGCTGTAACCATGGGGATGATTACTATAACACCACAGAGTGAGAACAGCTGTAACCATGGGGATGATTACTATAACACCACAGAGTGAGAACAGCTGTAACCATGGGGATGATTACTATAACACCACAGAGTGAGAACAGCTGTAACCATGGGGATGATTACTATAACACCACAGAGTGAGAACAGCTGTAACCATGGGGCTGATTACTATAACACCACAGAGTGAGAACAGCTGAAACCATGGGGATGATTACTATAACACCACAGAGTGAGAACAGCTGTAACCATGGGGATGATTACTATAACACCACAGAGTGAGAACAGCTGTAACCATGGGGATGATTACTATAACACCACAGAGTGAGAACAGCTGTAACCATGGGGATGATTACTATAACACCACAGAGTGAGAACAGCTGTAACCATGGGGATGATTACTATAACACCACAGAGTGAGAACAGCTGTAACCATGGGGATGATTACTATAACACCACAGAGTGAGAACAGCTGAAACCATGGGGATGATTACTATAACACCACAGAGTGAGAACAGCTGTAACCATGGGGCTGATTACTATAACACCACAGAGTGAGAACAGCTGTAACCATGGGGATGATTACTATAACACCACAGAGTGAGAACAGCTGTAACCATGGGGATGATTACTATAACACCACAGAGTGAGAACAGCTGTAACCATGGGGATGATTACTATAACACCACAGAGTGAGAACAGCTGTAACCATGGAGATGATTACTATAACACCACAGAGTGAGAACAGCTGTAACCATGGGGATGATTACTATAACACCACAGAGTGAGACCAGCTGTAACCATGGTGATTATTACTATAACACCACAGAGTGAGAACAGCTGTAACCATGGGGATGATTACTATAACACCACAGAGTGAGAACAGCTGTAACCATGGGGATGATTACTATAACACCACAGAGTGAGAACAGCTGCATCACAGTTGTTTCTTCTTTTTTTCTTTAATGGATGGAGACAGTCAGTGAGAGACAGGAAAGTTGAGAAAGAAAGGAGAGGAGAAGAGATGAGAGAAGAGCAGTGGAGCGGAGAAGAGACAAGAGAATAGGAAGGGAGGGGAGGGGAGAGCCAATGACAGGCGAGGAGATGAGGGGAAAAACAGAGAAGGAGAGAAGGAGAGGAGACTAGACCAGACGACACAATAAGTGAGGAGAGAAGAGAGCTCTCATTAAGAATGGCTGTTTAGGAATACTGACAGTAATCTGTCGTGTAGTTCACAAACGACTCTTATCTACAGTGTAGTTTACATCAGGGGTCCCCAACTAGCGGCCCGTGGGGTGGTTTTATTTAGCCCCCAAGTTGTCTGAGCCCCCCCAAAAAATGTCAGTGTTGGACATAGAAGACTGTAAAAACCAAGAAATCAGCTCCAATTGATTTTTATTTAAGAAATCTGTTCCCAAGTATTCCCATGCATAATAGAGAGACACGTGATCGTACACAAATGTAAGCAAGGTTTGAAATTATTATGTTTTAGTCAAACATTCTATTTGTTTGGGCTTCTTGCAGTCAATTTGCAGTCCTAAATGCTGATTGGCTGACAAGCCGTGGTATATCAGACCGTATGCAACGGGTATGACAAAACATCTAATTTTATTGCTCTAATTATATTAGTTACAAGTTTATAATAGCAATGAGGCACCTCGAGGGGTTGTGGTATATGACCAATATACCACGGCTAAGGGCTGTATTCAGGTATTCCACGTTGTGTCGTGCGTAAGAACAGCCATTAGCCCTAGTGTATTGGTCATATACCACAACCCCTCGCGGTGCCTCATTATTATTATAAACGTGTAACTAATATAATTAGAGCAATAAAATTAAATGTTTTGTCATACCTGTTGCATACGTGTGTGTGTGTGTGTGTGTGTGTGTGTGTGTGTGTGGAGAATCAGAGCAGGTGGTCAGTCCAGTTCAAGTGTTCAGCAGTCTGATTGCTTGTAGATAGAAACTGTCTCTGAGCCTGTTGGTAACAGACCTCATGGTCCGTTACAGTCTGCTCGACGGTAAGGGAGAACAGCTCGTGGCTGGGGTGTGTGGGGTCCTTGATGATGCTGTGGGACTGCCTCAGGCGCTGTTTCGAGGAGATGTCCTGGATGGGTGGAACCATTTTACATTTACATTTAAGTCATTTAGCAGACGCTCTTATCCAGAGCGACTTACAAATTGGAAAGTTCATACATATTCATCCTGGTCCCCCCGTGGGGAATGAACCCACAACCCTGGCGTTGCAAGCGCCATGCTCTACCAACTGAGCCACACGGGACCGCTGTCCCAGTGATGTACTGGGCTGCCCTCACCACCCGCTGGAGGGAACTACGGTCCAGGCCGTAGTTCTTCAGCCGCCTCAAGAAGTAGAGACACTGTTGTACCCTCTTGACAAGAGTGGTGGTGGTGTTGGTCCATGTCAAGTCCTTAGTGACGTAGACGCCGAGGAACTTAAAACCGCTGACTCTCCCTACTGCAGTCCCATTGATGTGGATTGGGGCATGTTCCCTCCTCTGCTTCCTGAAGTCGACAATCAACTCCATTATTTTGCTGACGCTGAGAGTGAGGTTGTTGTCATGACATAATGCCAGTTCTCTTACCTCCTCTCTATAGGCTGACTCAGTTCACTTACCTCCTCTCTATAGGCTGACTCAGTTCACTTACCTCCTCTCTATAGGCTGACTCAGTTCTCTTACCTCCTCTCTATAGGCTGACTCAGTTCTCTTACCTCCTCTCTATAGGCTGACTCAGTTCACTTACCTCCTCTCTATAGGCTGACTCAGTTCACTTACCTCCTCTCTATAGGCTGTCTCAGTTCACTTACCTCCTCTCTATAGGCTGACTCAGTTCACTTACCTCCTCTCTATAGGCTGACTCAGTTCTCTTACCTCCTCTCTATAGGCTGTCTCAGTTCACTTACCTCCTCTCTATAGGCTGACTCAGTTCACTTACCTCCTCTCTATAGGCTGACTCAGTTCACTTACCTCCTCTCTATAGGCTGACTCAGTTCATGTACCTTCTCCTTTTAGGCTGACTCGTCGTTGTTGGTTATCAGGCCTACAACGTAGGATTGTCAGCAGACTTGATGATGTAGTTGGTGTTTTGCAAAGCCACGTAGCCGTGGGTGAACAGGGAGTACATTGGAGCGTTGAAGACACCTCTGGGTGGCCCCTGTGTTGAGTCAGTGTGGAGGAGGTGTTGTTGCCAATCCTCACAGCCTGGGGTCTGCCCGTCAGGAAGTCCAGGATCCAGTTGCAGAGGGTGGTGTTCAGACCCAGGGCTCTGAGGTTGGTGTCGAACTTGGAGGGAACAATAGTGTTGAATGCTGAACTGTAGTCACTGAACAGTATTCTCACATAGGAGTTCCTCTTGTCCAGATGTGTTTCAGCCATGTGAATAGCGATGGAATTGGCATCTTCTGTGTATCTGTTGGAGCGGTAGTCTAATTGGTGTGGGTCCAGTGTAAGCTGCTCCATGCCGCTAGGGGAATATAAATGTCTCTGGCCAGACCGAGCTTTGATTTCACAAACACTGGCTTTGGTTCCTGCATTGTCCTCTACCAGTTCACTGCATTCCTATGGACACACAGCTGTGAGGAGAGGAGAGGAGAGGAGAGGAGAGGAGAGGAGAGGAGAGGAGAGGAGAGGAGAGGAGAGGAGAGGAGAGGAGAGGAGAGGAGAGGAAAGGAGAGGAGAGGAGAGGAGAGGAGAGGAGAGGAGAGGAGAGGAGAGGAGAGGAGAGGAGAGGAGAGGAGAGGCTAAAGTGAGAAGAGGAGAGGAAGACAATAACTTGTTTACTGGGCGTTGTGTAGAGATTCCATTAGATCTTGTTTACTGGGCGTTGTGTAGAGATTCCATGAGATCTTGTTTACTGGGCGTTGTGTAGAGATTCCATTAGATCTTGTTTACTGGGCATTGTGTAGAGATTCTATTAGATCTTGTTTACTGGGCGTTGTGTAGAGATTCCATTAGATCTAGTTTACTGGGCGTTGTGTAGAGATTCCATTAGATCTTGTTTACTGGGCGTTGTGTAGAGATTCCATTAGATCTTGTTTACTGGACGTTGTGTAGAGATTCCATTAGATCTAGTTTACTGGACGTTGTGTAGAGATTCCATTAGATCTTGTTTACTGGGCGTTGTGTAGAGATTCTATTAGATCTTGTTTACTGGGCGTTGTGTAGAGATTCTATTAGATCTTGTTTACTGGGCGTTGTGTAGAGATTCTATTAGATCTTGTTTACTGGACGTTGTGTAGAGATTCCATTAGATCTAGTTTACTGGACGTTGTGTAGAGATTCCATTAGATCTTGTTTACTGGGCGTTGTGTAGAGATTCTATTAGATCTTGTTTACTGGGCGTTGTGTAGAGATTCTATTAGATCTTGTTTACTGGGCGTTGTGTAGAGATTCTATTAGATCTTGTTTACTGGGTGTTGTGTAGAGATTCCATTAGATCTTGTTTACTGGGCGTTGTGTAGAGATTCTATTAGATCTTGTTTACTGGGCGTTGTGTAGAGATTCCATTAGATCTTGTTTACTGGGCGTTGTGTAGAGATTCCATTAGATCTTGTTTACTGGGCGTTGTGTAGAGATTCCATTAGATCTTGTTTTCTGGGCGTTGTGTAGAGATTCCATTAGATCTAGTTTACTGGGTGTTGTGTAGAGATTCCATTAGCTCTAGTTTACTGGGCGTTGTGTAGAGATTCCATTAGTTCTTGTATAAAGTGTAAGTGTACCGTAGGGGGGTACAGTGTTGTCGGGGTGCCAGCATCCCTTTCTGGGAGTAGTGGAGTATGGTAATCTACCACACCATCTCATTATGCTGTAAACTCCCAGCAGCTGCTCGCATTAGACTTTTATTACATGGTGGCGCTCACAGCTGTTCTGGCTCAAAACACTACAGGATGGCTGGGAGGGGAACAAAGACAGACACACAAATCTCAAATCGCACTCTATTCCCTGTTTAGTACACTACCTTTGACCAGGGATCATGGGGCTCTGGTCAAGAGTAGTGCAATATGTGGGGAATAGGGTGGCATTTGTAATGAGGACTTAGACAGATCCACACAGCATGTCTCCCATCATAACTGGGCTGGTTTTAGACAGATCACCATTACAGGCTATCTATCTGGTGTCAGATCACCATTACAGGCTATCTATCTGGTGTCAGATCACCATTACAGGCTATCTATCTGGTGTCAGATCACATTACAGGCTATCTATCTGGTGTCAGATCACCATTACAGGCTATCTATCTCGTGTCAGATCACCATTACAGGCTATCTATCTGGTGTCAGATCACCATTACAGGCTATCTATCTGGTGTCAGATCACATTACAGGCTATCTATCTGGTGTCAGATCACCATTACAGGCTATCTATCTGGTGTCAGATCACCATTACAGGCTATCTATCTGGTGTCAGATCACCATTACAGGCTATCTATCTGGTGTCAGATCACCATTACAGGCTATCTATCTGGTGTCAGATCACCATTACAGGCTATCTATCTGGTGTCAGAACTTACTGGACGGAGTTCAGGACAGTTGGACAGCTGAACTGAAAAGTTAGAATGGGTTTCAAGCTATCCAACCAGCCATAGTGATGTTATGCAGTCTCTTTCACAGGTTTGGACCACTATTTAACAGGTTTGGTACACTACAGGTTTGGGGCACTATTTAACAGGTTTGGTACACTATTTAACAGCTTTGGTACACTATTTAACAGGTTTGGTAGACTATTTAACAGGTTTGGTTCACTATTTAACAGGTTTGGTTCACTATTTAACAGGTTTGGTACACTATTTAACAGGTTAAGTTCACTATTTAACAGGTTTGGTACACTATTTAACAGGTTTGGTACACTATTTAACAGGTTAAGTTCACTATTTAACACGTTTGGTTCACTATTTAACAGGTTAAGTTCACTATTTAACAGGTTAAGTTCACTATTTAACAGGTTTGGTACACTATTTAACAGGTTAAGTTCACTATTTAACACGTTTGGTTCACTATTTAACAGGTTTGGTACACTACAGGTTTGGGACACTATTTAACAGGTTTGATTCACTATTTAACAGGTTTGATACACTATTTAACAGGTTTGGTTCACTATTTAACAGGTTTGGTTCACTATTTAACAGGTTTGGTTCACTATTTAACAGGTTTGGTTCACTATTTAACAGGTTTGGTGCACTATTTAACCGGTTTGGTTCACTATTTAACAGGTTTGGTTCACTATTTAACAGGTTTGGTTCACTATTTAACAGGTTTGGTTCACTATTTAACAGGTTTGGTGCACTATTTAACCGGTTTGGTGCACTATTTAACCGGTTTGGTGCACTATTTAACAGGTTTGGTACACTATTTAACAGGTTAAGTTCACTATTTAACAGGTTAGGTTCACTATTTAACAGGTTTGGTACACTATTTAACAGGTTTGGTACACTATTTAACAGGTTAAGTTCACTATTTAACACGTTTGGTTCACTATTTAACAGGTTAAGTTCACTATTTAACAGGTTAAGTTCACTATTTAACAGGTTTGGTACACTATTTAACAGGTTTGGTACACTATTTAACAGGTTAAGTTCACTATTTAACACGTTTGGTTCACTATTTAACAGGTTTGGTACACTACAGGTTTGGGACACTATTTAACAGGTTTGGTTCACTATTTAACAGGTTTGGTTCACTATTTAACAGGTTTGGTGCACTATTTAACCGGTTTGGTTCACTATTTAACAGGTTTGGTTCACTATTTAACAGGTTTGGTTCACTATTTAACAGGTTTGGTTCACTATTTAACAGGTTTGGTGCACTATTTAACCGGTTTGGTGCACTATTTAACCGGTTTGGTGCACTATTTAACAGGCTTGGTTCACTATTTAACAGGTTTGGTGCACTATTTAACCGGTTTGGTACACTATTAACAGGTTTGGTACACTATTTAACAGGTTTGGTGCACTATTTAACAGGTTTGGTTCACTATTTAACAGGTTTGGTGCACTATTTAACAGGTTTGGATCACTATTTAACAGGTTTGGTTCACTATTTAACAGGTTTGGTGCACTATTTAACAGGTTTGGTTCACTATTTAACAGGTTTGGTACACTATTTAACAGGTTTGGTACACTATTTAACAGGTTTGGTACACTATTTAACAGGTTAAGTTTACTATTTAACACGTTTGGTTCACTATTTAACAGGTTTGTTGCACTATTTAACAGGTTTGGTACACTATTTAACAGGTTAAGTTCACTATTTAACAGGTTTGGTTCACTATTTAACGGGTTTGGTTCACTATTTAACAGGTTTGTTGCACTATTTAACAGGTTTGACACACTATTTAACAGGTTTGTTGCACTATTTAACAGGTTTGACACACTATATTTAAGCAGTCACAGCTCAGCTGTTCTGTATTCATGAGTGTCTCAGTGTGTTTAAGTACGTGCCTGCGCGCATCTGTCCGTGTGTGTGTGTGTGTGTGTGTGTGTGTGTGTGTGTGTGTGTGTGTGTGTGTGTGTGTGTGTGTGTGTGTGTGTGTGTGTGTGTGTGTGTGTGTGTGTGTGTGTGTGTGTGTGTGTGTGTGTGTGTGTGTGTGTGTGTGTGTGTGTGTGTAGACACTGGGACAGCAGATCCCAGCTGGGAGTGAGATGAACCACAGCTGGAGTTAATTAAACCCTCCACTCTCTCTACTGAAGGACCAAGCTGGACCAGTCAGGGCTGGTAACCCCCCATACCGTCGCCCAGGAAAGGCTGCTCTGAGTGGGGACAGCCACCCAGGAACCTCCCCTGTTCCTGGGTCTCTGCTCCCAGGTAGAAAATGTGGCTTATTATAAAGAAAAAACATACCTGTACCTTCCAAACACACTGTTCATGTGCTGACAGAGATTTAATGTGACAATGTTTTTTCCACTATGGGTTTTTCATGGTTTTCCTTACCTGGGGCAGCCAGACGAATACCCACAGTGTAGAATGTAGAAAACTGTCTCCATTCTAGAGTCTAGACGGTGTGTAGGTCTTCCATTCTAGAGTCTAGACGGTGTGTAGGTCTTCAATTCTAGAGTCTAGACGGTGTGTAGGTGTTCCATTCTAGAGTCTAGATGGAGTGTAGATGTTCCATTCTAGAGTCTAGACGGTGTGTAGATGTTCCATTCTAGAGTCTAGAAGGTGTGTAGGTCTTCCATTCTAGAGTCTAGAAGGTGTGTAGGTCTTCCATTCTAGAGTCTAGACAGTGTGTAGGTGTTCCATTCTAGAGTCTAGACGGTGTGTAGGTGTTCCATTCTAGAGTCTAGACAGTGTGTAGGTGTTCCATTCTAGAGTCTAGATGGTGTGTAGGTGTTCCATTCTAGAGTCTAGACAGTGTGTAGGTGTTCCATTCTAGAGTCTAGATGGTGTGTAGGTCTTCCATTCTAGAGTCTAGACGGTGTGTAGGTGTTCCATTCTAGAGTCTAGACAGTGTGTAGGTCTTCCATTCTAGAGTCTAGATGGAGTGTAGATGTTCCATTCTAGAGTCTAGACAGTGTGTAGGTGTTCCATTCTAGAGTCTAGATGGTGTGTAGGTGTTCCATTCTAGAGTCTAGACAGTGTGTAGGTGTTCCATTCTAGAGTCTAGATGGTGTGTAGGTCTTCCATTCTAGAGTCTAGACGGTGTGTAGGTGTTCCATTCTAGAGTCTAGATGGTGTGTAGGTGTTCCATTCTAGAGTCTAGATGGTGTGTAGATGTTCCATTCTAGAGTCTAGACAGTGTGTAGGTGTTCCATTCTAGAGTCTAGATGGTGTGTAGGTCTTCCATTCTAGAGTCTAGACGGTGTGTAGGTGTTCCATTCTAGAGTCTGGACGGTGTGTAGATGTTCCATTCTAGAGTCTAGAAGGTGTGTAGGTGTTCCATTCTAGAGTCTAGATGGTGTGTAGGTGTTCCATTCTAGAGTCTAGATGGAG
>NC_092089.1:95420166-95440166 GCF_045679555.1 Salvelinus alpinus
CACACCAAGTCAGACCCGAAGCATAAATAAAGGGGGCATATGAGCAGACAATGAAAGCTCTTACAAGTCAAGTTACAGGCTACATGTGCACCATCAAGTCAGAACAGTAGGCGAAATTAAGAGGAGTAAATACATTTGAAGTCAGAAGTTTACATACACTTAGGTTGGAGTCATTTAAACTCATTTTTCAATCACTCCACAAATTTCTTGTTAACAAACTATAGTTTGGCAAGTCGGTTAGGACATCTACTTTGTGCATGACACATGTCATTTTTCCAACAATTGTTTACAGACAGATTATTTCACTTATAATTCACTGTATCACAATTCCAGTGGGTCAGAAGTTTACATACCCTAAATTGACTGTGCCTTTAAACAGCTTGGAAAATTCCAGAAAACGATGTCATGGCTTTAGAAGCTTCTGATAGGCTAATTGACATAATTTGAGTCAATTCGAGGTGTACCTGTGGCTGTATTTCAAGGTCTACCTTCAAACTCAGTGCCTCTTTGCTTGACATCATGGGAAAATCAAAAGAAATCAGCCAAGACCTCAGAAAATAATTTGTAGACCTCCACAAGTCTGGTTCATCCTTGGGAGCAATTTTCAAATGCCTGAAGGTACCACGTTCACCTGTAGAAACAATAGTACGCAGGTATAAACATCATGGGACCACGCAGTCATACCGCTCAGGAAGAAGACACATTTTGTCTCCTAGAGATGAACGTACTTAGGTGGGAAAATTGCAAATCAATCCCAGAACAACAGCAAAGGACCCTGTGAAGATGCTGGAGGAAATATAATAATAGATATATTTTGATTTGTTTAACACTTTTTTTGGTTACTACATAATTCCACATGTGTTATTTCATAGGTTTCATGTCTTCACAATTATTATACAATGTAGAAAATAGTACAAATAAAGAAAAGCCTTGAATGAGTAGGGGTGTCCAAACTTTTGACTGGTACTGTATATATTCTATACATCACGTGAGCAGTATTAAGACTAAGCAATCAGACAATTAAAATGTTCATCTGACTCCATAAGATGATCAAATTATGCAAATGACTACAGTTGAGTTACAGTAATAGGCAATCAAGAAGTGTCTGAGAATAATAATTCTGAATATTTCATTAACGTTGTAAAATGAATGGATTCACATACAAGGCATAAAGATTAAGTTACAAGGCCATACTGACATTAACAAAGTATTACTCTAGTCACATTGATCCTAAGGTTAACTTACAAAACCAAGCATGAACAAAGAGATGCTTTACCAGGCCTGAGGCCTAGAAGTCTAGGAAATTAGAATGGAACATGCAACCTGTTCACCCTGTACTGATTCAAGTTACCACAGAGATCTTACATCCACATAGATAGCATCAAAGTTATCCTCAGAGGACAAGTTTTAGCTAGATATCAAACATGAATGCAGTAGTATTATTTCATCACACATTCCAGTAATCAGTTATCTGGACACTGTGTGAGAGAGAGCTACATGTTGGGCCCTTAACAGGGGAAGGTCTAACTAGTCCTTGGGCATTGTCCTCTGCTGGGCCATTTGCCATGCATCCAGAGGTATCAAGGAGGACATAAATTAGGGCCGAGCCTGCACGTGTTTGTTAACACCTAGTCTCTGTAGACTACCTCCCACAATTTTCCAATGCTCTGGCTTAGGGTCTGGTTTGAGACTACCCAGCAGACTATCCGTCTCCTATCCTCAGGAGACACTGGTCCAGTCCACTGACAGAAGCAGGCTGTTTGAATTATGATCTAAGAAGAGGATTCACATGTATGCAATATTCACTTGTCCTATAATAACATACTGTATAGGAACCTATAAGGGCTATAGGACCAACTCCTAGCTGTGCATATAATGCTCCTCTCTGTTGAAATTCAGCTTTGATACAAACCTAGTTCACTGTAGCTAGTTCACATCTGGCTGCTTAAACCTAGTTCACTGTAGCTAGTTCACACCTGGCTGTTTAAACCTATTGAGTCCCTGGACATGGCTTCTCTCACCCCAGAGCCTGCATACTGCAGTGTTAGGAATTACATGGTTTATCATTACCACAGTGTTAGGAATGACATGGTTTATCATTACCACAGTGTTAGGGATGACATGGTTTATCATTACTGCAGTGTTAGGAATGACATGGTTTATCATTACCACAGTGTTAGGAATGACATGGTTTATCATTACCACAGTGTTAGGAATGACATGGTTTATCATTACTACAGTGTTAGGAATGACATGGTTTATCATTACTACAGTGTTAGGAATGACATGGTTTATCATTACTACAGTGTTAGGAATGACATGGTTTATCATTACCACAGTGTTAGGAATGACATGGTTTATCATTACTACAGTGTTAGGAATGACATGGTTTATCATTACTACAGTGTTAGGAATGACATGGTTTATCATTACCACAGTGTTAGGAATGACATGGTTTATCATTACTACAGTGTTAGGAATGACATGGTTTATCATTACTACAGTGTTAGGAATGACATGGTTTATCATTACTACAGTGTTAGGAATGACATGGTTTATCATTACTACAGTGTTAGGAATGACATGGTTTAATATTACTACAGTGTTAGGAATGACATGGTTTATGATTACTACAGTGTTAGGAATTACATGGTTTATCATTACCACAGTGTTAGGAATGACATGGTTTATCATTACCACAGTGTTAGGAATGACATGGTTAATCATTACTGCAGTGTTAGGAATGACATGGTTTATCATTACCACAGTGTTAGGAATGACATGGTTTATCATTACCGCAGTGTTAGGAATGACATGGTTTATCATTACTGCAGTGTTAGGAATGACATGGTTTATCATTACTGCAGTGTTAGGAATGACATGGTTTATCATTACTGCAGTGTTAGGAATGACATGGTTTATCATTACCACAGTGTTAGGAATGACATGGTTTATCATTACTGCAGTGTTAGGAATGACATGGTTTATCATTACCACAGTGTTAGGAATGACATGGTTTATCATTACTACAGTGTTAGGAATGACATGGTTTATCATTACTGCAGTGTTAGGAATGACATGGTTTATCATTACTGCAGTGTTAGGAATGACATGGTTTATCATTACTACAGTGTTAGGAATGACATGGTTTATCATTACTACAGTGTTAGGAATGTAGGAGGAATGTAATGTACATTAGAACTCTATTCATGTGTGTGTGTGTGTGTGTGTGTGTGTGTGTGTGTGTGTGTGTGTGTGTGTGTGTGTGTGTGTGTGTGTGTGTGTGTGTGTGTGTGTGTGTGTGTGTGTGTGTGTGTGTGTGTGTGTGTGTGTGTGTGTGCGTGCTATAGAGCTCAGGGGAGCTGGGTTGTTCATATCTTAATATCTCTGTGTGTTCAGTGTTATGTATTGAGAGAGTGTTATAGTGGTTAATACCTAACAGCTTTTCTGTAGCCGGACCACTCGTGAAAAAAGCAGTGTATTTGTCCAAAATAACACCCTATTCCCTACACAGAGCAGTATGGGCTCCGGACAAAAGTAGTGCACTATATAGGCAATAGGGTTCCATTTGGGACGTAGACAGTGTCCGGGGATTCGCAAAAACATTGCTTTCAGTTATGTTGCACATGTGGAAATGTGAGCTCCCCCATGAGTACAGTTCAAAGGTATTCTTCTCCTCTGCCACTACTGTTCTGTCTGTCTCAGTATGATGCTCTCTCTCTCTCTCTCTCTCTCTCTCTCTCTCTCTCTCTCTCTCTCTCTCTCTCTCTCTCTCTCTCTCTCTCTCTCTCTCTCTCTCTCTCTCTCTCTCTCTCTCTCTCTCTCTCTCTCAGCATGATGCTCTCTCTCTCTATCTCTCTCTTTCTCTCTCGCTCTCTCTCTCTCGACTACTCCTTCTTGCTGTCTATCTCCCGCTCCACGCTCTCTCACACACACATACCCAAACACTGCTGTAAGAGCAGTTGAACACACACTCCAACGGTGGCCGAGTTCAAAAGAGAAGTAGGTGAATTATTAGACAACTGAGACAGAAACACCATTCACACATGTACTGTATTAGAAGGCTGAGACACCATTCACACATGTACTGTATTAGAAGGCTGAGACACCATTCACACATGTACTGTATTAGAAGGCTGAGACAGAAACACCATTCACACATGTACTGTATTAGAAGGTTGAGACACCATTCACACATTTACTGTATTAGAAGGCTGAGACAGAAACACCATTCACACATGTACTGTATTAGAAGGCTGAGACAGAAACACCATTCACACATGTACTGTATTAGAAGGCTGAGACACCATTCACACATGTACTGTATTAGAAGGCTGAGACAGAAACACCATTCACACATGTACTGTATTAGAAGGCTGAGACACCATTCACACATGTACTGTATTAGAAGGCTGAGCCAGAAACACCATTCACACATGTACTGTATTAGAAGGCTGAGCCAGAAACACCATTCACACATGTACTTTATTAGAAGGCTGAGACACAGCCTTTTGCAGAAATTACAGCTGCAAGTCTCTTGGGTGAAATATAGCTTGGCACATCTAGTCACTGGGATTTTTGCCCATTCTTCAAGACAAAACTGCTCCAGCTCCTACAAGTAGGATGGGTTCCCCTGGTGTACGGCAATCTTTAAGTCATACCATAGATTCTCAATTGGATTGAGGTCTGGGCTTTGACTAGGCCATTCCAAGACATTTAAATGTTTTCCCTTAAATCACTCGAGTGTTGCTTTAGCAGTATGCTTAGGGTCATTGTCCTGCTGGAAGGCGAACCTCCGTCCCAGTCTCAAATCTCTGGAAGACTGAAACAGGTTTCCCTCAATACTTTCCCTGTATTTAGCGCCATCCATCATTCCTTAAATTCTTTTTCCCAGTCCCTGCCAATGAAAAACATCCCCACAGCATGATTCTGCCACCACCATGCTTCACTGTGGGGATGGTGTTCTCAGGGTGATTGAGGTGTTGGGTTTGTGCCAGACATAACGTTTTCTTTGATGGCTGAAAAGCTACATTTTAGTCTCATCTGACCAGAGTACCTTCTTCCATATGTTTGTGGAGTCTCCCACCTGCCTTTTGGCGAACACCAAACGCGTTTGCTTATTTTTTCTTTAAGCAATTACTTTTTTTCTGTCCGCTCTGTCCACCCAAGCCCAGCTCTGTGGAGTGTATGGCTTAAAGTGGTCCTATGGACAGATAATCCACTCTCCGCTGTGGAGCTTTGCAGCTCCTTCAGGGTTATCTTTGGTCTCTTTGTTGCCTCTCTGATTAATGCCCTCCTTGCCTGGCACGTGAGTTTTGGTGGGCGGCCCTCTCTTGGCAGGTTTGTTGTGGTGCCATATTCTTTAAATTTTTTAAATAATGGTTTTAATGGTGCTCCGTGGGATGTTCAAAGTTTTGTTTATTTTTTTGTAACCCAACCTTGATCTGTGCTTCTCCACAACTTTGTCCCTGACCTGTTTGGAGAGCTCCTTGGTCTTCATGGTGTCGCTTGCTTAGTGGTGTTGCAGACTCTGGGGCCTTTCAGAACAGGTGCATATTTCCTAAGATCATGTGACAGATCATGTGACACTTAGATTATACACAGGTGGACTGTATTTAACTAATAATGGGACTTGTGAAGGTAATTGGTTGCCCCAGATCTTATTTAGGGGCTTCATAACAAAGGGGTTGAATACATACACATGCACCATTTTTCCATTTTTTTTTTTTAGAAATTTTGAAACAAGTTATATTTTTCATTTCACTTCACCAATTTGAACTATTTTATGTATGTCCATTACATGAAATCCAAATTAAAAATCTATTTTAATTACAGGTTGTAATGCAACAAAATAGGAAAAACGCCAAGGGGTATGAATACTTTGCAAGGCACTGTACTGGTGTCTGTTTTATAACCAGAGTAAGGCTGTAAGGGTATGACTATAGGTCATGACCTATAGAAACGCCCACACCTAACCTCAGTGCTTCTCCAAGGTTCTTCAACACAACAACTCTACATACACAAGTTGAACTTTAAATGTGGCTTTTGCATAATTACCAACGTGACAACAGAAATGAATTCTTACCAAACTGCCATTAGTCATGTATGAAGAAGCGTAATAATAGCCCACTTCACTGTCTCAGATACAGTAGTCTTTATGTATGAAGAAAAGCAATAACAGCCCACTGCACTGTGTGTGTGTGTGTGTGTGTGTGTGTGTGTGTGTGTGTGTGTGTGTGTGTGTGTGTGTGTGTGTGTGTGTGTGTGTGTGTGTGTGTGTGTGTGTGTGTGTGTGTGTGTGTGTGTGTGTGTGTGTGTGTGTGTGTGTGTGTGTGTGTGTGGCTCTAAGATATATTGCATAATGCAGTGAAAAGTACAATTATCTTGACGCTGAAAGTATTGCCTGGTTGTCCAAAAGATTTGTTTACTCCAAAATGGCAGAGCCCTATGGGACAAAAACTAGTGCACTTTGTGGGTATTAGGGTGCCATTTGGGATGCACACAGACAGTCATGCAGTAAATAATTCCATTTGTCAGTTTTAGTTTTGGGGGCGTTTCCCATAAAGCCTAGAACATAATGAGGAGAAATATAAGTTAGAGGAAAACTAAAAAACAGCATGAAACTCTTTGTTTCCATCCTCATTTATTCACAAGCACTAATGAAAGTATGATGGGATGAAGAGAGGAAGAGGAGAGGAGGAGGAAAGGAGGAGGAGAGGAGGAGGAGATGACAGGAGGGAGGAGAGAAGGAGAGGAAGAGGAGGAGAGAACAGGAGGAGAGGATGAGAGGAGAGAAGGAGAGGAAGAGGAGGAGAGAACAGGCGGAGAGGATGAGAGGAGGGGAGGACAGGAGGGAGGAGAGGAGGACAGGAGGGAGGAGAGGAGAGGAGAGGAGAGGAGAGGAGAGGAGAGGAGAGGAGAGGAGAGGAGAGGAGAGGAGAGGAGAGGAGAGGAGAGGACAGGACAGGAGAGGAGGAGGAGAGGACAGGAGGGAGGAGAGGACAGGAGGGAGGAGAGGAGGAGAGGATAGGAAGGAGGACATGAGGGAGGAGAGGAGGAGAAGAGGACAGGAGGGAGGAGAGGAGGAGAGGAAGAGGAGGAGAGAACAGGAGGAGAGGATGAGAGGAGAGAAGGAGAGGAAGAGGAGGAGAGAACAGGCGGAGAGGATGAGAGGAGGGGAGGACAGGAGGGAGGAGAGGAGGACAGGAGGGAGGAGGAGGAGGAGGAGGAGGAGGAGGAGGAGGAGGAGGAGGAGGAGAGGACAGGAGGGAGGGAGGAGGAGAGGACAGGAGGGAGGAGGAGAGGAGGAGAAGACAGGAGGGAGGAGAGGAGGAGTCTAGGAGGAGAGGACCGGAGGGAGGAGAGGAGGAGGAGAGGACAGGAAGGAGGAGAGGAGGAGGAGATGAGGATGAGAGGACAGGAGGAGAGGACAAGAGGGAGGAGAGGGGGAGGAGGAGGAGGAGAGGACAGGAGGGAGGAGAGGAGGAGGAGGAGGAGGAGGAGGAGGAGGAGGAGGAGGAGGAGGAGGAGGAGGAGGAGGAGGAGGAGGAGGAGGAGGAGGAGGAGACAGGAGGTAGGAGAGGAGGAGGAGGAGAGGACAGGAGGGAGAAGAGGAGGAGGAGATGACAGTAGGGAGGAGAAGAGGAGGAGAGTACAGGAGGGAGAAGAGGAGAAAACGGAGGAGAGAATAGGAGATATAAAGGGAAGGAGAAGTAGATTGAGAGGGGGAAGAAGAGAGGAGAGGAGGAGAGAAAAGAGGAGGAGGTGAGGAGGAGGAGGGAGAAAGGGTGGGAGTATGAAGACAAAAGGAGAAAACAATGAAGGGAGGAGGAAGAGGATGATGATGAGAAAGACGATCAAATATATTGTATATAGGGCATTCTTGCTCAAGATGGAAAACATTGGTAATCCACAATGAACATGATGACGTAAACATGTTTGATTGAAGTATATTTACTCAGGAACTCAATAAGAAAACCATTCAAAAATGGTCCTTTCCCAATATTTATTCTTGCGTCATATCCTTTTCTGTAAATTCTCTATTGAACATGTCTACATTAGTTCTCACAATGGGCATGTTAAGTTTTCCTTTAAAGTTCCGTTGGTGTGCTCTGGGGAAAGACCATGACAAGGAACGTAGAAATGGTAAAAGACACACACACTATCATGATTTCTCTATCATGATTTCTCTATCATGGCTTCTCTATCATGGTTTCTCTATCATGGTTTCTCTATCATGATTTCTCTATCATGGTTTCTCTATCATGATTTCTCTATCATGGTTTCTCTATCATGATTTCTCTATCATGGTTTCTCTATCATGGTTTCTCTATCATGGTTTCTCTATCATGATTTCTCTATCATGGTTTCTCTATCATGGTTTCTCTATCATGATTTCTCTATCATGGTTTCTCTATCATGGTTTCTCTATCATGGTTTCTCTATCATGATTTCTCTATCATGGCTTCTCTATCATGGTTTCTCTATCATGGTTTCTCTATCATGATTTCTCTATCATGGTTTCTCTATCATGGTTTCTCTATCATGATTTCTCTATCATGGTTTCTCTATCATGATTTCTCTATCATGGTTTCTCTATCATGGTTTCTCTATCATGGTTTCTCTATCATGATTTCTCTATCATGGTTTCTCTATCATGGTTTCTCTATCATGATTTCTCTATCATGGTTTCTCTATCATGATTTCTCTATCATGGTTTCTTTGTCATGATTTCTCTATCATGGTTTCTCTATCATGGTTACTTTGTCATGATTTCTCTATCATGGTTTCTCTATCATGGTTTCTCTATCATGATTTATTTGTCATTGTTTCTCTATCATGATATCGCTATCATGGTTTCTTTGTCATGATTTCTCTATCATGGTTTCTATATCACTGGTTCTGGTGCATTACAGACCCAACTCTATGGGAAACACAGGATACTGGTTCTGGTTTTGGTGCATTACAGACCCAACTCTATGGGAAACACAGGATACTGGTTCTAGTGCATTACAGACCCAACTCTATGGGAAACACAGTATACTGGTTCTGGTGCATTACATACCCAACTCTATGGGAAACACAGTATACTGGTTCTGGTGCATTACAGACCCAACTCTATGGGAAACACAGTATACTGGTTCTGGTGCATTACATACCCAACTCTATGGGAAACACAGTATACTGGTTCTGGTGCATTACATACCCAACTCTATGGGAAACACAGTATACTGGTTCTGGTGCATTACAGACCCAACTCTATGGGAAACACAGGATACTGGTTCTAGTGCATTACAGACCCAACTCTATGGGAAACACAGGATACTGGTTCTGGTTCTGGTGCATTACAGACCCAACAGACCCAACTGGTCATATGAGTTGGATTATAATGACTTCATTGGGACCATAACTGGTGAACAATACATCTCTACCTTTCTCTTGGTCCTGGTCAGGACTCTGTGAGTCTGCAGTCAAATAGACATTAAAATCCTTAAGCTTCTATTGACACACCCATCAGTCTAAGTCACATAATAAAACAATCCTTATCAAAATATGTCAGGTTAAGTTAGAGATATCTGGAGATATATTTCTGCATGGGCTGCATCTCATCCACCTATGTCAGCCTTCCATATCTGTGGTGGAAGGTGCCCGAGCCACAGCGGTGTTTGTCAGACCATGAGACATCCCGAAAATCTGTCTTCTCATGAATACGTCAGTAGCATCCAAACAGATTGGCCTACAAACTAATAGGACCACTCTGAAATGAGACTCTCACCAAAACCATGGTGTTTTCCGTTTTGCTTTACAACCGTCTGAAGTCGGAACGGTTTGGAAAGGGGACATTCTCACGAACACTTCTGTCATATATCAAGGAGATATGAGAAAGCTCAGGAAAATGTTATTTTTTTTGTCTTCAGACGAGTCCTGTACCGGGTTACCTTCAGACGAGTCCTGTACCTTCAGACGAGTCCTGTACCGGGTTACCTTCAGACGAGTCCTGTACCGGGTTACCTTCAGACGAGTCCTGTACCGGGTTACCTTCAGACGAGTCCTGTACCGGGTTACCTTCAGACGAGTCCTGTACCGGGTTACCTTCAGACGAGTCCTGTACCGGGTTACCTTCAGACGAGTCCTGTACCGGGTTACCTTCAGACGAGTCCTGTACCGGGTTACCTTCAGACAAGTCCTGTACCGGGTTACCTTTCCTGTACCGGGTTACCTTCAGACGAGTCCTGTACCGGGTTACCTTCAGACAAGTCCTGTACCGGGTTACCTTTCCTGTACCGGGTTACCTTCAGACGAGTCCTGTACCGGGTTACCTTCAGACAAGTCCTGTACCGGGTTACCTTTCCTGTACCGGGTTACCTTCAGACGAGTCCTGTACCGGGTTACCTTCAGACAAGTCCTGTACCGGGTTACCTTTCCTGTACCGGGTTACCTTCAGACGAGTCCCGTGACAATTGTGGTGCTGTAGAGCAAAAACGGAGAACAGCAGTGAGAATCTTCCCTTTCCATAGTGGAGTCACATTAGTTTGTTGCCCAAACGGTTCAGACGCTACAGATAGAAGTTGGCACGTTGACGGTACCGATACCGTTAACTCAATATACTCCACTATAATGCCCTCCTGCTGCTAACTCAATATACTCCACTATAATGCCCTCCTGCTGCTAACTCAATATACTCCACTATAATGCCCTCCTGCTGCTAACTCAATATACTCCACTATAACTCTATATTGTCCTGCTGTTAACTCAATATACTCCACTATAACTCTCTATTGTCCTGCTGTTAACTCAATATACTCCACTATAACTCTCTATTGTCCTGCTGTTAACTCAATATACTCCACTATAACTCTCTATTGTCCTGCTGTTAACTCAATATACTCCACTATAACTCTCTATTGTCCTGCTGTTAACTCAATATACTCCACTATAACTCTCTATTGTCCTGCTGTTAACTCAATATACTCCACTATAACGCCCTCCTGCTGTTAACTCAATATACTCCACTATAACTCTCTATTGTCCTGCTGTTAACTCAATATACTCCACTATAACTCTCTATATTGTCCTGCTGCTAACTCAATATACTCCACTATAACTCTCTATATTGTCCTGCTGTTAACTCAATATACTCCACTATAACTCTCTATTGTCCTGCTGTTAACTCAATATACTCCACTATAACTCTCTATTGTCCTGCTGTTAACTCAATATACTCCACTATAACTCTCTATATTGTCCTGCTGTTAACTCAATATACTCCACTATAACTCTCTATTGTCCTGCTGCTAACTCAATATACTCAAAATCAAATCAAATCAAATGTATTTATATAGCCCTTCTTACATCAGCTGATATATCAAAGGGCTGTACAGAAACCCAGCCTAAAACCCCAAACAGCAAGCAATGCAGGTGTAGAAGCACGGTGGCTAGGAAAAACTCCCTAGAAAGGCCAAAACCTAGGAAGAAACCTAGAGAGGAACCAGGCTATGAGGGGTGGCCAGTCCTCTTCTGGCTGTGCCGGGTGGAGATTATAACAGAACATGGCCAAGATGTTAATAAATAATAAATAACATTCATAAAATGTTCATAAATAACCAGCATGGTCAAATAATAGTAATCACAGTGATTAGGTCAGGGTTCCATAACCGCAGGCAGAACAGTTGAAACTGGAGCAGCAGCACAGCCAGGTGGACTGGGGACAACAAGGAGTCATCATGCCAGGTAGTCCTGAGGCATAGTCCTAGGGCTCAGGTCCTCCGAGAGAGAGAAAGAAAGAAAGAAAGAGAGAAAGAGAGAATTAGAGAGAGCATACTTAAATTCACACAGGACACCGGATAAGACAGGAAAAATACTCCAGATATAACAGACTGACCCTAGCCCCCCGACACATAAACTACTGCAGCATAAATACTGGAGGCTGAGACAGGAGGGGTCAGGAGACACTGTGGCCCAATCCGATGATACCCCCGGACAGGACCAAACAGGCAGGATATAACCCCACCCACGTTGCCAAAGCACAGCCCCCACACCACTAGAGGGATATCTTCAACCACCAACTTACCATCCTGAGACAAGGCCGAGTATAGCCCACAAAGATCTCCGCCACGGCACAACCCAAGGGGGGGGGGGGGGGGCGCCAACCCAGACAGGAAGACCACGTCAGTGACTCAACCCACTCAAGTGACGCACCCCTCCTAGGGACGGCATGGAAGAGCATCAGTAAGCCAGTGACTCAGCCCCTGTAATAGGGTTAGAGGCAGAGAATCCCAGTGGAGAGAGGGGAACCGGCCAGGCAGAGACAGCAAGGGTAGTTCGTTGCTCCAGTGCCTTTCCGTTCACCTTCACACTCCTGGGCCAGACTACACTCAATCATAGGACCTACTGAAAAGATGAGTCTTCAATAAAGACTTAAAGGTCGAGACCGAGTCTGCATCTCTCACATGGGTAGGCAGACCATTCCATAAAATGGAGCTCTATAGGAGAAAGCCCTGCCTCCAGCTGTTTGCTTAGAAATTCTAGGGACAATTAGGAGGCCTGCGTCTTGTGACCGTAGCGTACGTGTAGGTATGTACGGCAGGACCAAATCGGAAAGATAGGTAGGAGCAAGCCAATGTAATGCATTGTAGGTTAAAATGAGAGTGCCGCTAGCGGCACTCCCCCCCCACCCCCACTGAAAAACCAGTGCCGCGAAATTCAAAAACAATATTTTTTTTAAATATTTAACTTTCACACATTAAAGTCCAATACAGCTAATGAAAGACACAGATCTTGTGAATCCAGTCAACATGTCCGATTTTTAAAATGTTTTACAGGGAAGACACAATATGTAAAGATGTACATCTATTACCTAAAAACACATTAGCATAATCCACCATCTTTTATTTGTCCACCAACACCAGTAGCTATCACCAATTCGGCTAAACTAAGATATTTATAGCCCCTAACCAAGAAAAAAACTCATCAGATGACAGTCTGATAACATATTTATGGTATGGGATAGGTTTTGTTAGAAAAAAGTGCATATTTCAGGTAGATGGCATAGGTTACAATTGCACCCACCGTCACAAATGGAATAGAAAAACTACTTAGAGCAACGTGTTTACCTACTTACTAATCATCAAACATTTCGTAAAAATACACAGCATACACGAATCGAAAGACACAGATCCTGTGAATACAGACAATATTTCAGATTTTCTAAGTGTCTTACAGCGAAAACACAATAAATCGTTATATTAGCATAGCACATAGCACATAGCAGCCCAGCATTGATTCTAGCCAAAGTGAGCGATAAAAGTAAACATCGCCAAAATATATTAATTTTTTCACTAACCTTCTCAGAATTCTTCAGATGACACTCCTGTAACATCATATTACACAATCCATATAGAGTTTGATCGAAAATGTTTATATTTAGCCACCAAAATCATGGTTAGACAATGTGAAATGTAGCTCAGCTGGTCAGAAAAAGTCTGTGCGCCACTTAGACAGTGATCTACTCTTATACATAAATACTCATAAACGTGACTAAAAAATATAGGGTGGACAGGGATTGATAGACAATTTAATTCTTAATACAATCGCGGAATTACATTTTTTTAATTATCCTTACTTTTCAATACAGCTTGCGCCAAGCGAAGCTACGTCAAAAAACATGGCGTCCTAAGCCACTAACATTTTTCGACAGAAACACGATTTATCATAATAAAAATGTCCTACTTTGAGCTGTTCTTCCATCAGTATCTTGGGCAAAGGATCCTTTCTTGGGTCCAATCGTCTTTTGGTGGAAAGCTGTCTTCTTGCCATGTGGAAATGCCAACTGCGTTCGGGATGAACTGGAAGCGTGCCCAGCAATTCACAGCGTTTCAGAAATAAATGTCCCAAAATCGCACTAAACGGATATAAATTGCTATAAAACGCTTTAAATTAACTACCTTATGATGTTTTTAACTCCCATAACGAGTAGAAACATGACCAGAGTAATATTACTCCCTCCACTAATGCTTGGAACAGGTGCGGGTCGGTGTCCTCTAGGCGCATGACGCAGCTCCAAAAGAGTGACTAGCCTCAGGGTTTTTTAATTTATAGTGCCTGTGAACGCGCAATCGACCCCATTCAAATCGTCATCACGTAAAGACATCCAGGGGAAGACGTAAGCAGTGTCCGTATAGTCATAGCAATAACAGTGCCCTTTTAACTGACTCCAGAACAGTGGCCAAAATTTCTGTAATCTGACTCCATGTCAGGGAAATTGCTGTAGAATGGGCTCTGTTCCACTTAGAGACAAAATTTCAACTCCTATAGAAACTATAGACTGTTTTCTATCCAATAATAATAATAATATGCATATTGTATGATCAAGAACTTTGTGGGAAGCCGTTTCAAAAATTACACGATTAGCATAAATAGTCACAACAGCGCCCCCATCCTAAACAGGTTAGCAGTAAAACCTTGAAATCAGCCCTTGCCTTAAGGAAGCCAGTGTAGGGAGGCTAGCACTGGAGTAATATGATACCATTTTTTGGTTCTAGTCAAGATTCTAGCAGCCGTGTTTAGCACTGAAGTTTATTACTCCACTATAACTCTATATTGTCCTGCTGTTAACTCAATATACTCCACTATAATGCCCTCCTGCTGTTAACTCAATATACTCCACTACAACTCTCTCTATTCTCCTGCTGTTAACTCAATATACTCCAAAATAACTCTCTATTGTCCTGCTGTAAACTCAATATACTCCAAAATAATTCTCTCTATTGTCCTGCTGTTAACTCAATATACTCCAATATAACTCTCTATTCTCCTGCTGTAAACTCAATATACTCCACTATAACTCTCTATATTGTCCTGCTGTAAACTCAATATACTCCAAAATAACTCTCTATATTGTCCCACTGTTAACTCAATATACTCCAATATAACTCTCTATTCTCCTGCTGTAAACTCAATATACTCCACTATAACTCTCTATATTGTCCTGCTGTAAACTCAATATACTCCAAAATAACTCTCTATATTGTCCCGCTGTTAACTCAATATACTCCAATATAACTCTCTATTCTCCTGCTGTTAACTCAATATACTCCACTATAACTCTCTATATTGTCCTGCTGTTAACTCAATATACAGTAATCCCTCGTTTATCGCGGGGGTTACGTTCCGAAAATGACCCGCGATAAGTGAAATCCGCGAAATAGAAAACTTTTTTTTTTTTTACAATTAGCAACTATTACATGTATACAAATACAGTGACTCACGTGTAGGCCGTTTCGTCGACATTATGGGTTTAGGAGATGTTCGAAATTACAAGATAATTTGGCCAACTTAATGTAAATTTGCCAAGCTGTTTTATGTACGTACACATAACTGCACGAGACGACAAAATGATAGCACAATTCGTAGCATGTTTTGATACAAGAAGCGGGAGTGAGTTTTTAGCGAATCAGAATGCAGAGCACAATGCACCAAAAAAAAAAAAAAAATGCATTATGAAAATCCGCGAAATAGCGAATCCGCGATAAGTGAACCGCGAAGTGGCGAGGGATCACTGTACTCCACTATAACTCTCTATATTGTCCTGCTGTTAACTCAATATACTCCAAAATAACTCTCTATATTGTCCTGCTGTTAACTCAATATACTCCAAAATAACTCTCCTTATTGTCCTGCTGCTAACTCATTATACTCCACTATAACTCTCTATATTGTCCTGCTGCTAACTCAATATACTCCACTATAACTCTCTATATTGTCCTGCTGTTAACTCAATATACTCCACTATAACTCTCTATTGTCCTGCTGTTAACTCAATATACTCCACTATAACTCTCTATTGTCCTGCTGTTAACTCAATATACTCCACTATAACTCTCTATATTGTCCTGCTGTTAACTCAATATACTCCAAAATAACTCTCTATTGTCCTGCTGTTATCTCAATATACTCCAATATAACTCTCTATTGTCCTGCTGTTAACTCAATATACTCCACTATAACTCTCTATTGTCCTGCTGTTAACTCAATATACTCCTCTATAACTCTCTATTGTCCTGCTGTTAACTCAATATACTCCACTATAACTCTCTATTGTCCTGCTGTTAACTCAATATACTCCACTATAACTCTCTATTGTCCTGCTGTTAACTCAATATACTCCACTATAACTCTCTATTGTCCTGCTGTTAACTCAATATACTCCACTATAACTCTCCATTGTCCTGCTGCTAACTCAATATACTCCACTATAACTCTCTATTGTCCTGCTGTTAACTCAATATACTCCACTATAACTCTCTATATTGTCCTGCTGCTAACTCAATATACTCCACTATAACTCTCTATATTGTCCTGCTGTTAACTCAATATACTCCACTATAACTCTCTATTGTCCTGCTGTTAACTCAATATACTCCACTATAACTCTCTATTGTCCTGCTGTTAACTCAATATACTCCACTATAACTCTCTATATTGTCCTGCTGTTAACTCAATATACTCCACTATAACTCTCTATTGTCCTGCTGCTAACTCAATATACTCAAAATCAAATCAAATCAAATGTATTTATATAGCCCTTCTTACATCAGCTGATATATCAAAGGGCTGTACAGAAACCCAGCCTAAAACCCCAAACAGCAAGCAATGCAGGTGTAGAAGCACGGTGGCTAGGAAAAACTCCCTAGAAAGGCCAAAACCTAGGACGAAACCTAGAGAGGAACCAGGCTATGAGGGGTGGCCAGTCCTCTTCTGGCTGTGCCGGGTGGAGATTATAACAGAACATGGCCAAGATGTTAATAAATAATAAATAACATTCATAAAATGTTCATAAATAACCAGCATGGTCAAATAATAGTAATCACAGTGATTAGGTCAGGGTTCCATAACCGCAGGCAGAACAGTTGAAACTGGAGCAGCAGCACAGCCAGGTGGACTGGGGACAACAAGGAGTCATCATGCCAGGTAGTCCTGAGGCATAGTCCTAGGGCTCAGGTCCTCCGAGAGAGAGAAAGAAAGAAAGAAAGAGAGAAAGAGAGAATTAGAGAGAGCATACTTAAATTCACACAGGACACCGGATAAGACAGGAAAAATACTCCAGATATAACAGACTGACCCTAGCCCCCCGACACATAAACTACTGCAGCATAAATACTGGAGGCTGAGACAGGAGGGGTCAGGAGACACTGTGGCCCAATCCGATGATACCCCCGGACAGGACCAAACAGGCAGGATATAACCCCACCCACGTTGCCAAAGCACAGCCCCCACACCACTAGAGGGATATCTTCAACCACCAACTTACCATCCTGAGACAAGGCCGAGTATAGCCCACAAAGATCTCCGCCACGGCACAACCCAAGGGGGGGGGGGGGGGGGCGCCAACCCAGACAGGAAGACCACGTCAGTGACTCAACCCACTCAAGTGACGCACCCCTCCTAGGGACGGCATGGAAGAGCATCAG
Source organism: Salvelinus alpinus (assembly GCF_045679555.1). Lineage (NCBI taxonomy): Eukaryota > Metazoa > Chordata > Actinopteri > Salmoniformes > Salmonidae > Salvelinus > Salvelinus alpinus. Next base: position 95,437,635 of record NC_092089.1, read on the forward strand.
TAAGCCAGTGACTCAGCCCCTGTAATAGGGTTAGAGGCAGAGAATCCCAGTGGAGAGAGGGGAACCGGCCAGGCAGAGACAGCAAGGGTAGTTCGTTGCTCCAGTGCCTTTCCGTTCACCTTCACACTCCTGGGCCAGACTACACTCAATCATAGGACCTACTGAAAAGATGAGTCTTCAATAAAGACTTAAAGGTCGAGACCGAGTCTGCATCTCTCACATGGGTAGGCAGACCATTCCATAAAATGGAGCTCTATAGGAGAAAGCCCTGCCTCCAGCTGTTTGCTTCGAAATTCTAGGGACAATTAGGAGGCCTGCGTCTTGTGACCGTAGCGTACGTGTAGGTATGTACGGCAGGACCAAATCGGAAAGATAGGTAGGAGCAAGCCAATGTAATGCATTGTAGGTTAGCAGTAAAACCTTGAAATCAGCCCTTGCCTTAAGGAAGCCAGTGTAGGGAGGCTAGCACTGGAGTAATATGATACCATTTTTTGGTTCTAGTCAAGATTCTAGCAGCCGTGTTTAGCACTGAAGTTTATTACTCCACTATAACTCTACATTGTCCTGCTGTTAACTCAATATACTCCACTATAATGCCCTCCTGCTGTTAACTCAATATACTCCACTACAACTCTCTCTATTCTCCTGCTGTTAACTCAATATACTCCAAAATAACTCTCTATTGTCCTGCTGTAAACTCAATATACTCCAAAATAATTCTCTCTATTGTCCTGCTGTTAACTCAATATACTCCAATATAACTCTCTATTCTCCTGCTGTAAACTCAATATACTCCACTATAACTCTCTATATTGTCCTGCTGTAAACTCAATATACTCCAAAATAACTCTCTATATTGTCCCACTGTTAACTCAATATACTCCAATATAACTCTCTATTCTCCTGCTGTAAACTCAATATACTCCACTATAACTCTCTATATTGTCCTGCTGTAAACTCAATATACTCCAAAATAACTCTCTATATTGTCCCGCTGTTAACTCAATATACTCCAATATAACTCTCTATTCTCCTGCTGTTAACTCAATATACTCCACTATAACTCTCTATATTGTCCTGCTGTTAACTCAATATACTCCACTATAACTCTCTATATTGTCCTGCTGTTAACTCAATATACTCCAAAATAACTCTCTATATTGTCCTGCTGTTAACTCAATATACTCCAAAATAACTCTCCTTATTGTCCTGCTGCTAACTCATTATACTCCACTATAACTCTCTATATTGTCCTGCTGCTAACTCAATATACTCCACTATAACTCTCTATATTGTCCTGCTGTTAACTCAATATACTCCACTATAACTCTCTATATTGTCCTGCTGTTAACTCAATATACTCCACTATAACTCTCTATTGTCCTGCTGTTAACTCAATATACTCCACTATAACTCTCTATTGTCCTGCTGTTAACTCAATATACTCCACTATAACTCTCTATATTGTCCTGCTGTTAACTCAATATACTCCAAAATAACTCTCTATTGTCCTGCTGTTATCTCAATATACTCCAATATAACTCTCTATTGTCCTGCTGTTAACTCAATATACTCCACTATAACTCTCTATTGTCCTGCTGTTAACTCAATATACTCCTCTATAACTCTCTATTGTCCTGCTGTTAACTCAATATACTCCACTATAACTCTCTATTGTCCTGCTGTTAACTCAATATACTCCACTATAACTCTCTATTGTCCTGCTGTTAACTCAATATACTCCACTATAACTCTCTATTGTCCTGCTGTTAACTCAATATACTCCACTATAACTCTCTATTGTCCTGCTGTTAACTCAATATACTCCACTATAACTCTCTATTGTCCTGCTGTTAACTCAATATACTCCACTATAACTCTCCATTGTCCTGCTGCTAACTCAATATACTCCACTATAACTCTCTATATTGTCCTGCTGCTAAATCAATATACTTAATTATAACGCCCTCAATTGTCCTAATCCTATCCCTACGGTTAAGCATGGTGGTGGCAGCATCATGCTGTTGGGATGTTTTTCAGCGGCAGGGACTAGGAAACTTTTCAGGATAGAGAGTAAGATGAACGGAGTAAAGTACAGAGAGATCCTTGATGAAAGCATTCTCCAACAGGACAATGACTCTAAGCACACAGCCAAGACAACGCAGGAGTGACTTCGGGACAAGTCTCTGAATGTCCTTGAGTGGCCAATCCAGAGCCTGGACTTGAATCCGATCGAACATCTATTTATAGACCTGAAAATAGCTGTGCAAAGGCACAACCTGACAGAACTGCAGAGAAGAACGGGAGAAACTCCCCAAACACAGGTGTGCCAAGCTTGTAGCGTCAAACCCAAGAAGACTCAAGGCTGTAATCGCTGCCAGAGGTGCTTCAACAAAGTACTGAGTAAAGGGTCTGAATACTTATGTAATGTGATATTTAAGTTTTACATTTTTTATACAATTGCAAAAAAAATGCTGTTTTTGCTTTGTCATTATGTGGTATTGTATGTAGAACAATTCTAAAACAATTGAA
>NC_092089.1:95442666-95545166 GCF_045679555.1 Salvelinus alpinus
ATATCCTCCTTTAAACCACACACACACTCTCTTTCTCTCTCCTGGGATATCCTCCTTTAAACCCACAGTGAGATGAGAGGGGCTGTCTGGTGAAATAGTAATAGTCTGTTAATTGGTTGTTAATGGACTGGGTTATGGTAATAGTCCCAATAGTCCCCTGTTTATTACCATTCCACAGCTCTGTGAGCCCTGGCCATAGTGTAGGGTTACACCAGCTTTCTGCTCGCAGTAAACCAGGGCCAGCGTCCCAAATGGCACCATATTCACTATAAAGTGCACCACTTTCGACCAGGGCCCATTGGTGCACTATATAGGGAATAGGGTGCTGTTTTGGACGCACAATATATATTGTGTTATTCGGAGGGTAGATGTTAATCTCATTATTGATTTATGTGCTGCTGCTTTGGTTTATAATTGTCATTTTTGGCCCCAAGTCAAGTGCTCTAAATGTCGACCACATTGTCTAGTGAGATTATTGTGCTAACCCTAATAAAGTCACCCAACATCAATGTGAAAGACTGGTGGAGAGCATGAAAGCTGTGATTGAAAATCAGGGTTATGGGCCTCCCGGGTGGCGCAGTGGTCTAGGGCACTGCATCGCAGTGCTAGCTGCGCCACCAGAGTCTCTGGGTTCGCGCCCAGGCTCTGTCGCAGCCGGCCGCGACCGGGAGGTCCGTGGGGCGACGCACAATTGGCATAGCGTCGTCCGGGTTAGGGAGGGTTTGGCCGGTAGGGATATCCTTGTCTCATCGCGCTCCAGCGACTCCTGTGGGGGGCCGGGCGCAGTGCGCGCTAACCAAGGGGGCCAGGTACACGGTGTTTCCTCCGACACATTGGTGCGGCTGGCTTCCGGGTTGGAGGCGCGCTGTGTTAAGAAGCAGTGCGGCTTGGTTGGGTTGTGCTTCGGAGGACGCATGGCTTTCGACCTTCGTCTCTCCATTGGGTTGTCGAGAACGGTGTGGAAGAACTTGACTGGCCTGCACAGAGCCATGACCTCAACCCCATCTAACACCTTTGGGATGAATTGGAACGCCGACTTAGAGCCAGGCCTAATCACCCAACATCAGTGCCCGACCTCACCAATGCTCTTGTGGCTGAATGGAAGCAAGTCCCCGCAGCAATGTTACAACATCTAGTGGAAAGCCTTCTCAGTAGAGTGGAGGCTGTTATAGCAGCAAAAGGGGGGACCAACACCATATTAATACCCATGATTTTAGAATGAGATGTTCGACGAGCAGGTGTCCACATACTTTTGGTCATGTAGTGTATAACCAGTCAGAATAACTCCTTGGACATTGATTCTGTTTCTACTGCATGTTCTACTCTGGTGAGCATTGGGTTTAAGTGTTCATATGTATATAAATATACATCCAATAGGAATGTAAAAGACTAGAGTTATTTGTGATTATGATGTTTGTCTCTACTCTCCAGTACATCCACTACAGTGGCAATGTAATATTGATGTAGAAATGGCTGGGAGACCACACACACACGCAAATCAAATGGAATCACAACTAAAAGTTCAACTGTCGACGTCAACACATCTATTTTTGATCATTTCAACTGTACGAGATGCCAGTCCTTTTAAAGTCAAACCACAAGGGCAATGTTGCAAAAAATATATTTAGAGATAAGTGATTTTTCAGCGCTCGATCACTCTCAGTTCTGCGTCATTTATGAGGAGACAAATAGTTGTTGAGAGTTGTTTAGAGCACGAACTGTGTGTGTGTGTGTGTGTGTGTGTGTGTGTGTGTGTGTGTGTGTGTGTGTGTGTGTGTGTGTGTGTGTGTGTGTGTGTGTGTGTGTGTGTGTGTGTGTGTGTGTGTGTGTGTGTGTGTGTGTGTGTGTGTGTGTGTGAGAGGACCAGAAGTCCCTACAAGAATAGTAAACGAACAAAAAGTTGACCAGCTGGGGACATTTTGTTAGTCCCCACAAGGTCAAATGCTATTTCTAGGGGGTTTAGGGTTAAGGTTAGAATTAGTGTTAGGGTTAGAATTAAGTTAAATATTAAGGTTAGGAGCTAGGGTTAGTTGTAGGGTTAGGGTTAGGAGCTAGGGTTAGGTTTAGGTTTAGGGTTAGGATAAAGTTTAGGTTTTTGGGTTAGGGTTAGGGTTAGGGTTAGGGTAAGAGTACAGGTTAGGATTAGGGTTAGGTTTAGGGTTAGGGGTTAGGGAAAATAGGATTTTGAATGGGACTGAATTGTATGTCCCCACAAGGTTAGCTGTACAAGACTGTGTGTGTGTGTGTGTGTGTGTGTGTGTGTGTGTGTGTGTGTGTGTGTGTGTGTGTGTGTGTGTGTGTGTGTGTGTGTGTGTGTGTGTGTGTGTGTGTGTGTGCGTGTGTGCGTGTGCGCGTGTGCGTGTGTGTGTACACTTAACATGGCCGCAGTGCAGGAAGTTACTCTGACAGAGCTGGGCTTTTTACAGTGGGTGTCTTTTGGACATCCAATCCAATGAACTAAAATAGACTAGTGGCTTTCAGTCAGAGTAATGTCACTCCTCGCTGTGGAGAGATTTACTAAAACATTTCACTAACAGAAAGAAGAATGTTTTTCATTTTTCATACAACCTGAGAGACTAGATGGACTGTTAAAACCCACAGGAATCAGAGCGATTCAATGTGACATTGGTTCTGGTTAAGACTGGTCAGAGGGTACGTCCCAAATTACACCCTATTCACGATATAGTGTACTACTTCGACCAGAGGCCTGGTCAAAAGTAGTGCACTATGTAGGGGTTAGGGTAAGTAGTGCACTATAAAGGGTGCCATTTGGGACAAAACCACAGACTTGTAGACAGTGACTGTTTTGAACGAGACTATTGGAATATAGAGCCTAGGGCTTGAGCCTGCCCTAAACCATATTCTTATACAGTATTTCAACATAAAACATTGAGGGCAAGAGTTTGTTGAGGCATGTTCATGAATAATACATGAAGAAAGTTATGAGATCAGAAAATACAGTTTCATTATAAGCCACGGGATGATTTATGTATTTTCATGATGATTCCAGCATGTAGAACTAATGCGGTTGGTATCAATGTGGCAGACTGTGTCGCATTGCCAGCTGGTCTTCGTTTGCTGCTTGTTGCAGTAACACTACAGTCCACTAGGTGGCTGTAGTTGATCACTGAAGTGCTCTGCTCAGACAAGCTGTTGTTAATTATGTTGCTGTGGGCTCTTATCGGGCTGAGAAGTGAAAACTACAAGACCCATAAACAGCCTGTTCAGGATGCAACATTTTTGGTTTATTTAACTAGGCAAGTCAGTTAAGAACAAATTCTTATTCACAATGACGGACTAGGAACAGTAGGTTAACTGCCTTGTTCAGAACGACAGATGTTTACCTTGTCAGCTCAGCGATTCGATCTAGCAACCTTTCGGAGCCCAACGCTCTAACCACTAGGCCACCTGCCCCGGTCGTTGTTTTTGTTGTTGTTGACAGAATGAGATAGAAATGTATTGTGGTGAACAGATGATGGTTTCTCAGGTAAAATAGGGAATTGTGTTGCTTCCTTTCTATCTGTAACGTTGTGAACATATTTAATTTTTTATTTTATTTAGCCATATCACCTCACGGAATAGAACACACCTGTTGGAATCAGGCCACTGATTTCTTAGCGAGGTAATATTTATTTGGTAAATAGAACTGTGAACTCAGATAGGATAAAGAAGCTCAATACTTCAATAGATAGTAACACCTTACCTGAATGAGAAATATAGGCTTTTCATGGAAAATGACTGGGATTGAGTAGTGCAGGACATGGGCCCTACTCAAAAATCTAATAAAATTGTGTTGGTCACTTACACATATTTAGCAGATGTTATTGTGGGTGTAGTGAAATGCTTGAGTTCCTAGCTCCAACAGTGCAAAATATCGAACAATTCACAATACACACAAATTTAAAATAAAAGAATGGAGTTAAGAAATGTATACATATTAGGATGAGCAATGTCAGAGTGGCATTAACTAGAATACAGTAGAATAGAATACAGTAGAATACAGTATGAGATGAGTAAAGCAGTATGTAAACATTATTAAAGTGACTAGTGTTCCATTATTAAAGTGGCCAGTGATTCCATGTCTATGTATATAGGGCAGCAGCTTCGAAGGTGCAGGGTTGAGTAACTGGTTGGTAGCAGGCTAGTAATGGCTATTTAACAGTCTGATGGCCTTGAGATAGAAGCTGTTTTTCAGTCTCTCGGTCCCAGCTTTGATGCACCTGTACTGACCTCACCTTCTGGATGATAGCGGTGTGAACAGGCAGTGGTTCAGGTGGTTGTTGTCCTTGATCTTTTTGGCCTTCCTGTGACATCAGGTGGTGTAGGTGTCCTGGATGGCAGGTAGTTTGCCTCTGGTGATGCGTTGTGCAGACCACACCACCCTCTGAGAGCCCTGAGGTTGCGCGCGGTGCAGTTGCCGTACCAGGCGGGGATACAGCCCGACAGGATGCTCTCAATTGTGCATCTGTAACAGTTTGTGAGGGTCTTAGGGGCCAAGCTGAATTTCTTCAGCATCCTGAGGTTGAAGAGGTGTTGTTGCGGCCTTCTTCACCACACTGTCTGTGTGGGTGGACCATTTCAGATCGTCTGTGATGTGTACGCTGAGGAACTTGAAGCTTTTCACCTTCTCCACTGCGGTCGATGTGGATAGGGGCGTGCTCTCTCTGCCGTTTCCTGTAGTGCTCTATAAGTTATACGGTTCTATTTTGGACACACCCTGTATGCCCGTTTCCCTCTGGACACACCCTGTATGCCCGTTTCCCTCTGGACACACCCTGTATGCCCGTTTCCCTCTGGACACCGTGTATTCCCTTTTCCCTCTGGACACACCCTGTATGCCTGTTTCCCTCTGGACACACCCTGTATGCCCATTTCCCTCTAGACACACCCTGTATGCCTGTTTCCCTCTAGACACACCCTGTATGCCTGTTTCCCTCTAGACACACCCTGTATGCCTGTTTCCCTCTAGACACACCCTGTATGCCTGTTTCCCTCTGGACACACCCTGTATGCCTGTATACCTCTGGACACACCCTGTATGCCTGTTTCCCTCTGGACACACCCTGTATGCCCGTTTCCCTCTGGACACACCCTGTATGCCTGTTTCCCTCTGGACACACCCTGTATGCCTGTATACCTCTGGACACACCCTGTATGCCTGTATACCTCTGGACACACCCTGTATGCCTGTTTCCCTCTAGACACACCCTGTATGCCTGTATACCTCTGGACACACCCTGTATGCCTGTATACCTCTGGACACACCCTGTATGCCTGTATACCTCTGGACACACCCTGTATGCCTGTTTCCCTCTGGACACACCCTGTATGCCTGTTTCCCTCTGGACACACCCTGTATGCCTGTTTCCCTCTGGACACACCCTGTATGCCTGTTTCCCTCTGGACACACCCTGTATGCCTGTTTCCCTCTGGACACACCCTGTATGCCTGTTTCCCTCTGGACACACCCTGTATGCCTGTTTCCCTCTGGACACACCCTGTATGCCTGTTTCCCTCTGGACACACCCTGTATGCCTGTATACCTCTGGACACACCCTGTATGCCTGTTTCCCTCTGGACACACCCTGTATGCCTGTTTCCCTCTGGACACACCCTGTATGCCTGTTTCCCTCTGGACACACCCTGTATGCCTGTTTCCCTCTGGACACACCCTGTATGCCTGTATACCTCTGGACACACCCTGGAAAACACTAAATAAAGCAAGGGACCAAAGTGAAGTGGAATATAGATTGTTTTATTTGTTCGTTTTAGATCGAATTTTAAAGAAGTCTGATTTGTTTTTATAGAATATGCAACATATAATCCATTCCATATTTACAGAAATCATGTACACTTTGTGCTTAATATGGTGTTATATACAAAGGTCAAATGAACAGCTATAGGCACCTCTTTGTCTGTGTCTATAGAGTATGAATGATGTGTAATTCAGAAGAATGTCTTATTTTGACATATTGTGTAATATACTACTACATTTTGCTGAAACTATGAAAGAGCAAATAATGATAAACTGAAAAGTAAAAGAGAAAAACAACAATCTGAGATGTACATTCTGGATCAAACCCCAGCTTGAGAACAGGGGATCCAACGTAATCAATGGCATCCATTCTGGTGAGTGTTAGTGAAGGATAGTGAACAATACAGAATGATATTCAGTTTGGATTCCAGGCTAGTGACTAGAAGCGCAAAGAAAAGAGTATGTGTAGGACCCAGGGGAGACCAACTGCCACCTCTCATTGAAACCAGGCTGTTTTTTTCCAGAAAGCAGGATCCCCTGTTATAGTAAATGGTTGCGGTTGCCATATAGTAAATGGCAACCTTCAGGTCAATATTCAAAGGAAAAAAAACAACAAAAAACATTTGAAGACAATCATGTTACAGATAATTGCTTCTATTACAACAGATGTATGTCCTTGAACCAATATATATTTTTTTAAATCACACAAAGAAGTTATATGGATAATTGAGTTGCTATGGCAGCCTGCAGTACCCCGGTCGGCTATCATTTACACTTGAGATACTCATGAAAGGGGCGGCACTGAGCTAGCCTGCAACATCACTTCCTGGAGTAGCTCAAACTGTGCATGTTATGTCTACATAAATCTCCCTCATGAGATGCCATCTTAGCATGCTAAAAGCGACTTGATGTGATGTCATCGATATGTACAGTAAATGGTTGGGTGTCTAACAAGGTTTTAGTTATAACCTCCAAGGTGTTTTGTGATATATAGAACCAGGGCTAGGTTTACCCCCACCTCGCGGGTAAAACATTTCAGGTGTCCCCCTCTTGACGGCAAAAAAAGAGACGTCTTTAAGTACATTTTCTGAAATTCTACACATTTTGACATGGTGCAGAGAAAATGCTGTGGTTTTAAAGCATATATTCCTGAAATTCTACACATTTTGCCATGGGGCAGAGAGAAAATGCTGTGGTTTTAAAGCATATATTCCTGAAATTCTACACATTTTGCCATGAGGTGGAGAGAAAATGTTGTGGTTTTAAAACACATTTCATGCTACTCTACACATTTTGCAATGGGGTGGAGAGAAAATCTTGCTGTTTTAAAGCCAATTTTCTACAATTCTACACATTTTGCCAGGACTTACGCCATGTTGATATGATATCTGAGTGAGAGAGACTGACAAAATCAATGGGGGACCCTGGGTTGAATGTCTAGCAGATTGTTTTGTTATTGTCTGTCCCTCTTTTAGGATGAATTATGATGGGATGACCCTCTAGCAAGGTGCATTGTGATAGGAAGACCCTCTAGCAAGGTGCATTGTGATAGGAAGACCCTCTAGCAAGGTGCATTGTGATAGGAAGACCCTCTAGCAAGGTGCATTGTGATAGGAAGACCCTCTAGCAAGGTGCATTGTGAAAGAGGATTGGCTGAACCATGCCTGTGAGCATCTTGGGCACGTGAACGCTGACAATCTCAGAGATCATCTCTGGATAGCTGACTCTGGTGTGCAGAGACTGGGCCTGGATAAACAGATCATAGGTGAACTGGTGCAGCTTCCTCACAATCTGAGAGAAAGAAAGAGAGAGAGGGAGAGAAAGAGGGTGGATGGGTGGAGAACAAGGGGGGGGGGATATGTCAACATACGTGTTAGAGGTTAGGGGTCAGAGGTCAGGGTTAGTGTATATTACCGGGTGTAAGTAGTCCAGTAGCTGTGTTAGCTGGAACAGGTGTTGGTTAGGGGTCAGAGGTCAGGGTTAGTGTATATTACCGGGTGTAGGAAGTCCAGTAGTTGTGTTAGCTGGAACAGGCGTTGTGTGTGGTGTTTTTCTCCGTGGTAGCTGGCCAGACGATCCAGCTCCTTGATGTAAGAGATCCTCAGCTCGTCAAAACACTTCTGATTCCTCAGACCCTCCACGGGGACTAACAGACACAAATAAATAAGCAGATATTGACCCAGATAATGATACAGTCACCTGGTGTCAGTGTGTCAGTGTGTCAGTTATGTGACTCACTGATGCTGAAGAGGAGCAGAGCCTTCATACAGAGGAACTCGTCCTGGGTGACTCTGAGCATACAGAACCTCTGGGACAGCAGACGGAACTGGACACAGTGTTCATACATACTGGACACGCGCATCCTCTGACTGGAGTGGTGAAGGTGTGAGAGAGGGTGAGAAGGTGTGAGAGAGGGTGAGAGAGAGAGGGTGAGAAGGTGAGAGAGAGGGTGAGAAGGTGAGCGAGAGAGATAGAGAGAGAGGGTCAGAAGTTGAGAGAGAGGGTCAGAAGTTGAGAGAGAGATGGGGGGGGTCAGAAGTTGAGAGAGAGAAAGTCAGAGGGTTAGAAGTTGAGAGCGAGAGAGAGGATCAGAAGTTGAGAGAGAGATAGGGGGGGTCAGAAGTTGAGAGAAAGAGAGGGTCAGGAGTTGAGAGAGAGGGTCAGAAGTTGAGAGAAAGATAGGATCAGAAGGTGAGAGAGAGAGGGGGGTCAGAAGTTGAGAGAAAGATAGGATCAGAAGGTGAGAGAGAGGGGGGTCAGAAGTTGAGAGAAAGATAGGATCAGAAGGTGAGAGAGAGATAGGATCAGAAGGTGAGAGAGAGAGGGTGGTCAGAAGGTGAGAGAAAGAGAGGATCAGAAGGTGAGAGAGAGATAGGATCAGAAGGTGAGAGAGAGAGGGGGGTCAGAAGGTGAGAGAGAGAGGGGGGTCAGAAGTTGAGAGAGAGAGGGGGGTCAGAAGTTGAGAGAAAGAGAAAATCAGAAGGTGAGAGAGAGAGGGGGGTCAGAAGTTGAGAGAAAGAGAGGATCAGAAGGTGAGAGAGAGAGGGGGGTCAGAAGGTGAGAGAGAGAGAGAGGATCAGAAGGTGAGAGAGAGATAGGATCAGAAGGTGAGAGAGAGATAGGATCAGAAGGTGAGAGAGAGAGGGGGGTCAGAAGGTGAGAGAGAGGATCAGAAGGTGAGAGAGAGAGGGGGGTCAGAAGGTGAGAGAGAGAGAGGGGGGTCAGAAGGTGAGAGAGAGAGGGGGGTCAGAAGGTGAGAGAAAGGGTCAGTATAATGTTTATTCTTAATTTAGGATTGTTTATTTCCCTTTTATTTATTGTCTAGAGAAAGAGAGAGAGATTTATCAATATTGTATTCAGCAAGACAATAGTTGTACTCACTCGTTGAAGATGAGGTCAGGAGCGAAGTAGAGCTCTCTAGCGTCTGTGTTAGTGTAAGACCTCCAGCCCAGAGCGAACACCATCAACCCCAGCCATGAAGACTGGATCACTGACATCTGGTCTTCTACATACAGCTCTCTGAAACCTACACAGAGAGAACACCATCAACCCCAGCCATGAAGACTGGATCACTGACACCTGGTCTTCTACATGCAGCTCTCTGAAACCTACACAGAGAGAACACCATCAACCCCAGCCATGAAGACTGGATCACTGACATCTGGTCTTCTACATGCAGCTCTCTGAAACCTACACAGAGAGAACACCATCAACCCCAGCCATGAAGACTGGATCACTGACATCTGGTCTTCTACATACAGCTCTCTGAAACCTACACAGAGAGAACACCATCAACCCCAGCCATGAAGACTGGATCACTGACATCTGGTCTTCTACATGCAGCTCTCTGAAACCTACACAGAGAGAACACCATCAACCCCAGCCATGAAGACTGGATCACTGACATCTGGTCTTCTACATGCAGCTCTCTGAAACCTACACAGAGAGAACACCATCAACCCCAGCCATGAAGACTGGATCACTGACATCTGGTCTTCTACATACAGCTCTCTGAAACCTACACAGAGAGAACACCATCAACCCCAGCCATGAAGACTGGATCACTGACATCTGGTCTTCTACATACAGCTCTCTGAAACCTACACAGAGAGAACACCATCAACCCCAGCCATGAAGACTGGATCACTGACATCTGGTCTTCTACATGCAGCTCTCTGAAACCTACACAGAGAGAACACCATCAACCCCAGCCATGAAGACTGGATCACTGACATCTGGTCTTCTACATGCAGCTCTCTGAAACCTACACAGAGAGAACACCATCAACCCCAGCCATGAAGACTGGATCACTGACATCTGGTCTTCTACATGCAGCTCTCTGAAACCTACACAGAGAGAACACCATCAACCCCAGCCATGAAGACTGGATCACTGACATCTGGTCTTCTACATGCAGCTCTCTGAAACCTACACAGAGAGAACACCATCAACCCCAGCCATGAAGACTGGATCAATGACATCTGGTCTTCTACATGCGGCTCTCTGAAACCCACAGTACAGGGAGAATAAAATAGGTTATGACTAGAGCCCCCCCTGGTGGGAACGACATAGAAAACTAGAACTGAGGCTACAGCACTGGTATCAGTCACACACAGACCAGCTCTCTGTTCCCCAACTCTCTCTATCACACCTGGGTTAGTGGGTTGGTACCATGTAGTGGTTAGGTAACAGTAAGATACAGGGTTAGAGGGTTGGTACCATGTAGTGGTTAGGTAACAGTAAGATACAGGGTTAGAGGGTTGGTACCATGTAGTGGTTAGGTAACAGTAGGATACAGGGTTAGAGGGTTGGTACCATGTAGTGGTTAGGTAACAGTAGGATACAGGGTTAGAGGGTTGGTACCATGTAGTGGTTAGGTAACAGTAAGATACAGGGTTAGAGGGTTGGTACCATGTAGTGGTTAGGTAACAGTAAGATACAGGGTTAGAGGGTTGGTACCATGTAGTGGTTAGGTAACAGTAGGATACAGGGTTAGAGGGTTGGTACCATGTAGTGGTTAGGTAACAGTAGGATACAGGGTTAGAGGGTTGGTACCATGTAGTGGTTAGGTAACAGTAGGATACAGGGTTAGAGGGTTGGTACCATGTAGTGGTTAGGTAACAGTAAGATACATGGTTAGAGGGTTGGTACCATGTAGTGGTTAGGTAACAGTAGGATACAGGGTTAGAGGGTTGGTACCATGTAGTGGTTAGGTAACAGTAGGATACAGGGTTAGAGGGTTGGTACCATGTAGTGGTTAGGTAACAGTAAGATACAGGGTTAGAGGGTTGGTACCATGTAGTGGTTAGGTAACAGTAGGATACAGGGTTAGAGGGTTGGTACCATGTAGTGGTTAGGTAACAGTAAGATACAGGGTTAGAGGGTTGGTACCATGTAGTGGTTAGGTAACAGTAGGATACAGGGTTAGAGGGTTGGTACCATGTAGTGGTTAGGTAACAGTAGGATACAGGGTTAGAGGGTTGGTACCATGTAGTGGTTAGGTAACAGTAGGATACAGGGTTAGAGGGTTGGTACCATGTAGTGGTTAGGTAACAGTAGGATACAGGGTTAGAGGGTTGGTACCATGTAGTGGTTAGGTAACAGTAGGATACAGGGTTAGAGGGTTGGTACCATGTAGTGGTTAGGTAACAGTAAGATACAGGGTTAGAGGGTTGGTACCATGTAGTGGTTAGGTAACAGTAAGATACAGGGTTAGAGGGTTGGTACCATGTGGTGGTTAGGTAACAGTAGGATACAGGGTTAGAGGGTTGGTACCATGTAGTGGTTAGGTAACAGTAAGATACAGGGTTAGAGGGTTGGTACCATGTAGTGGTTAGGTAACAGTAAGATACAGGGTTAGAGGGTTGGTACCATGTAGGGGTTAGGTAACAGTAAGATACAGGGTTAGAGGGTTGGTACCATGTAGTGGTTAGGTAACAGTAAGATACAGGGTTAGAGGGTTGGTACCATGTAGTGGTTAGGTAACAGTAAGATACAGGGTTAGAGGGTTGGTACCATGTAGTGGTTAGGTAACAGTAGGATACAGGGTTAGAGGGTTGGTACCATGTAGTGGTTAGGTAACAGTAGAATACAGGGTTAGAGGGTTGGTACCATGTAGTGGTTAGGTAACAGTAGGATACAGGGTTAGAGGGTTGGTACCATGTAGTGGTTAGGTAACAGTAGGATACAGGGTTAGAGGGTTGGTACCATGTAGTGGTTAGGTAACAGTAGGATACAGGGTTAGAGGGTTGGTACCATGTAGTGGTTAGGTAACAGTAGGATACAGGGTTAGAGGGTTGGTACCATGTAGTGGTTAGGTAACAGTAGGATACAGGGTTAGAGGGTTGGTACCATGTAGTGGTTAGGTAACAGTAGGATACAGGGTTAGAGGGTTGGTACCATGTAGTGGTTAGGTAACAGTAGGATACAGGGTTAGAGGGTTGGTACCATGTAGTGGTTAGGTAACAGTAGGATACAGGAAGAGTGGTTTACCTGGCATGGCTTTAGCCCAGTTCACCACAGACACAAGTTGTCTCTCTCCCAGCTCGTTGAGGCTGGACAGTAGGGAGGTGAAACAGTCTGGCTGGGAGGTGTCATGGCCTGCGTTGACCATTCCTGGCTCGATGGAACTCAGGACGTTGAGGAGGGAAGGGCGTAGGCTGGGGGAGGGGCCAAGAGTGGGAGCCTGCAGAGCAGCACAGCCTGCAGAGAGGGATATGAGATGAGATGAGTTGAGTTGAGACAAGAGATATGTGACAAAATTAGACAAGTTGAGACTAAATATGTGCTGCCTTTCATCCAGGGTTGGTCGTAAATTCTGAATTGAGTTGTAACTGCTTTCTTTGTTAGTGCTCATATGAAAAAATTACATTCTGGTTAAGAAAAATATCTCACATACGGTAATATTGATCCTCACATTGAGCCTGTGGGGAAATGGTGGCTAACTGTAGTCCCCCAGTCCTCTCTCCTTCCCTCTCTCCAGTCCTCTCTCTGCCGGGTGCCTGTGTTCCCCCCTCCACTACTCCTTTCAGCGGGCCAGCTCCCCTCAGCTTCCGGCCTGAAATGCACCACACACAGAAGTAGGACAGAGAAAAAGGCCCCATTACCACTAGGAGATATGAAGGAGTCTGAGGAGCAGGGTGGAGAAAGAGAATGCTACTTTTCCATTCACATTACATCCTTGCTTTAACCTTTCATTGTGGCTGGCCATGTGACATTCTTGGTCTACAGCTCAAACTGACCGTAAATATCACAGTAGCCACTAGCCAGTAAGCACAAACTATTTAACAATGACAAACTTTTCTTTTAAAACATTTTACACTCTTGAATAATACAACCAAACCCTATTACACTCTTGAATAAGGCAAAAATTCACAAGCATGTACATGCAGACAATTAAAAGGTTGACTTTCTCATCTGTAGGCTACACTTACATTTTTGCTTCAAGAAAAAGGCACAGAGTTGCTTTTGTAACAGCATGTCTTCATCAAGTAACGTTAGCCTATCAAAAATGAACGATTAACGCTCTCATTCTAATATAAAAGTACAAAAGGACTACCTTACAACAAACCTGCCTTCATTTTTTATCAATATCATGCAAATCAGTACATGTGGTAAAAGCTAATTGTGACTGAAAACATGGTTACAAGTGAATTCACTGCAACAAGTTTTATGTGGAAGTCCATACCTGACACCAATAAATAAAAGATATATGCCTCGTGATTTGTCAACGTGCACAATTAGTCTGTGCTTCAATCTGATCAACTGTAGCCTACTGATAACACCCACAGCTGCAGATGGGTGATTGTCATGAAACCATTTTTAAACATGTCTATAGCATATTGAGTTGAAAAAAAAACATGATGCATCTGTAAAATCAACTATCATTTTTGGAACTAAGATGTCTAGTTTTTGGCGAAGTGTCTTATTTTAAATACATTTTACATGTATGCCTGAATTTTGCACATTTTCTCCCCAGATTTTCATTGCCGAAATGAGTCCGGATTAAATTGCTTGGGTAATTTTATAAAATGTTAATTTAGAAAGACCTAACTGATTTGAATAAAGCACAAAATATGTTGCTACAGTTCGACCATAAAATTGTATACTAGTTGAATTTTACATGAAAATATAATATTTATCACGTACAAATAGTGTCTGTGGACATGTGTCTCATTACCATAACAATTGTTCAAATTCCTGTAAAAAACGACATCTCATTACCACAACACTTGTTAAAGTTCCTGTAAAAACTACAATCAGTTTTTAAATAAAGTTTTATTCACCCATGATGCATCATCTAGAGGAGTAGAAGCTAATGTATTTGTGTATATGCCTTCAGAATGTTCTTATTCTCAAACACCCCCTTTACCCCCACTTGGCCTTCTCATTACTAAAATGTCTAATGTCTTATAATTAAATGTTTTATTTTTATTTTCAGTGTTGTTTTTAACTCAGGCATTTTCATTAGGAGAGTAATGTAAAAAAAAACATTAGCAATTGATTTGTTTATTACTTTTTTGGATTGTTGCGATAATGAGAATTTTGAGGAAATTGTGGTAAAATACATAATATTTTATTTTTTTAAAACAATAATAATGATGAAATAGATAAGAACAGATCCAGATAGCCTAGAGAAGCCTATTGTCTCTGATCCCATCTGGGGAAACTGGCATAAACTATGTATTTATAGCCTAAAATTGGCCAAATTATTTGTGTTCTGACAAAATGTGACTGTGGTCAAATTTGGTTTATATTCACACTTCGGGTGGCTAGGCTACCTAGGCCTATTTAATCGAAAATGATTGGCTGGATATAATCGATCAACACAATAGTGATGACATACAGTATGAGTATCTTTTTAATTACAGATGCACAGCCCTAAACCATGCAATCCTGCAGCATACAGCCAGCTCAGCCAAGTTAGTTTGTGTCCATTCGCAGTTATTGTCTCTGCCTGTGTAAAGTGTTTTAATGTTTCCACCCTCCCTAGGGCCAGGAGTTTTTCCAGGATTTTTGAAAAACCTTATGACCTGATATTTAAAATTTTTTTACTGGTAATTTATTACTATGTCATACGCTAGAACTACGCTGGAACTAAGGTCTGGAGTTGGTCAAGGTTACTACAAGCTCCATTATGTTGATCTACATGCGTGCACGTGGGATTAAAAAAAAATCTGATTAATAATAAAAATATATACCTGGCAAATATTCTTATACTTGCCGTTGTAACCTAAAACAGTATCCCATATGCTGCTTGTGTATTCATTCCCCTATCAGCTAAAAATAGAACGTCATGTTTTGGTCACGGAGAAGAATGCTAGATGACTAGCTAACGTTAGTTGGCTACAGCAGTTTCTACCATTTCATAATAGCCTGTAATCACTAGTTATTACTTCTAAACAAAATGCAATTTTGTGTGGATTCTATTAAGGTTAAATGTTGTTTGGTTCATTGTTTGAACAGTAGTTGAGATTATATTTGCTTGTCAATGCAAAATAGGCTTCTTTGATGCATAGCCTATACTGTTGATCAGATGAAGGAACCAAGCAACCTTCATTGCCTACACAACACTGCCCGCTACGGAAGAGATGATGCCGCGCGTTACAGTTCTCGTGTGGCACAGGAGTTAGTCGAATTTCAGGGAGCACTTTTGTGACGAAAAACGACATTGCACTACATTCCTTCGCGCCGTTTGCGTATTCTGTGTAGTAGTAGCCTTTAGGTCACCTACTACCAGACCAGGAAGAAATCTGAGCCCAAGGAAAACAATGCCCCCCCACCACTTTGGAACTTGCGGTGCAACCTTTGAAATCTCTACACAATGTTACAAACAGTGTTGCCAACGTTTTTTCAGTGAGACCCGCTATTGGCCCCTTGATTACGTTTTGGTGTTGCCGCGACGACATCACAGCACCACTTTGCCTTGCTCCCACCGACATAGCGTTTTCGCCCCCTCTCCCGCCGCACACCCCGTCCCCAGTGCGTGTGCTGTGACTTCTGTTGCACAGACACCTTCTCCCACTCTCGTTTTTGGCATAATTGAGTGGGTTAAAGTCGCTAAATGCCATCAAAACCATATAAACCCTCTGTGTCAAAACTCCCCAAAGGCAGCCTGAAAAGCAACTGAATTTATCGCTAGAATCTTTTACCAATAAAAGTCGCTGGAGGAGTCTGAAAACTTGCTATATAAAACTTGCTATATAAAACTTGCTATATATAGCGAAAAAGTTGCTAAATTGGCAACACTGGTTACAAATAAAACAAAGATATCCTATTTGTATAATCTACATTTTACAGGTTTTAGTGGTGGAGCTTTACATGGCTCAGTGCAGCCTGCAGCTACTGCAACAATTTCAGAATGTAACAGCATGTTACTTCAATTTAAGTTAAAAACTCAATAAAACAAGTCTCAACTATTAGGAAAATGTCTATACATTTCAGCTGTTTCAAAACCATTGTTCTGCTATTACCATTTATACTGTAGGAGTGTTGACTCAACAAGACAATTCTGTTTACACTGCCCTGCTTCAAGCCGGGCAACTGTCAGGCGAGTGTCTACACTACCTTCCGAGGTAGCGGTCGAGACATAGCAAGTACGTGAGTTTACATTTTAGTAATATGTGTAGCTGATCGTATTTTTATGAAAAGTAAAGTGTGAGTAAATTGTGAAGAGGCTCTTTCTTATTCTCAATGAATGGCATTATCGGTCTGAAATGTAAATGTACATAATATGAACATACACTTTTCAATTCACATTAGCAAAGGGAATGTCACGAGCCGAGAGGGTTCGATTCACGTTCTTTCTTCGCAGCTTAAAAGTACCGTGAATGTCACAGTAGCCACTAGCCAGGAGGCTAGGCATTACAAACTTAGCAAAGGGAATGTCACGAGCCGAGAGGGTTCGATTCACGTTCTTTCTTCGCAGCTTAAAAGTACCGTGAATGTCACAGTAGCCACTAGCCAGGAGGCTAGGCATTACAAACTTAGCAAAGGGAATGTCACGAGCCGAGAGGGTTCGATTCACGTTCTTTCTTCGCAGCTTAAAAGTACCGTGAATGTCACAGTAGCCACTAGCCAGGAGGCTAGGCATTACAAACTACACTGAGTGTACAAAACATTGGGGTCACCTGTTCTTTCCATGACATAGACTGACCAGGTGAATCCAGAGCTGTGTTCGAATACTCATACTAACCACACTAAAGGTACTATTTGTGACATACATTGAGTATGTAGTATGCTTATTGGGCATAGTATGGGTATAGTTAGTATGCCAAAAGTTCACAGATGTCGGACTACATTCGCCAAAATAAGAAGTATGCGACCAGTGGACACTATTTACGTGCTTTTATGGCCCATAATGCAATTCATCCGGAAATGGGCGTGGTTCACAACATTTTCAGATTTGAAGAAAATGGCGGAAAATATGCTGACGAAGTCCGACGAGAGCCGATACAAATGTATTGCTTTATCTAATTATGACAAATGTTAAGAAAATGTTGACCAATGTAATAAGTAATTACTTTTCGAATAAGTTCATTTACGTTGGCTGACAATTTGTAAACTACGCTATCCTTACAAACCGCATAGCATATAATTACAGCAGTATGTACCTGTATGTTAGCTAGCTACCTAATGTTAGATGGCTTCTAAGGGTGTGTTCATCAATTCAATCTTGAGTGCCAGATTTCGCTCTGGGTGTCCGTAAATTCAGAGCGTTGTCAGATTGTCTATTCTAAATTAGGAGCGTCAGAGCGCACACTGTACTCTGACCGAGGAGTAGGGTTGATCAGAGCGTTCTGACCTCAGTTAAGCACCCAAGCTAACTGGATAACGTTGGCTGGCTTGCTAGCTACTTCCAGACACAAATGAGAGAACAGCTCACTCTGACCATTTTACTCGCCCTAGCTGAGCTGGTTAGGCTGTTTTTATGCTATCCAGAGTGTTGTTGACTATAACTGTGTTGTTAGCAACAATTTAATTACGCTTTTTTGATTACGCTTTTATTTTTTATTTAACGATTATTTAACTAGGCAAGTCAGTTAAGAACAAATTCTTATTTACAATGACGGCCTACTCCAGCCAAACCCGTACGACGCTGGGCCAATTGTTTACTGACACCGACCATATTAAACGGGTGTTATGTAAATTTGTCAGTTATTCCCGCGCTCTGGCACACTCAGACGAGAGTGCTCTGAAATTGGAGTAGATAACCACAGTGGCTTTATAAACACAATCTATTGACTTGATTATTCAGGTCATTCTTAGCTAAGTGGTATAGTGGTTGTGTGTTCTTAATGGGCATTGTTCATGAAGTCATAAGCAGTGGTGTAAAGTATTTAAGTAAAAATACTTTAAAGTGCTACTTAAGTAGTTTTTTGGAGTATCTGTACTTTACTTAACTATTTATATTTTTGACAACTTTTACTTCACTACATTCCGAAATAAAATGATGTACTTTTTACTCCATACACTTTCCCTGACACCCATAAGCACTAGTTCCATTTTGAATGCTTAGGACAGAAAATGGTCCAATTCGCACAAGAGAACATCCCTACTGCCTCTAATCTGGCGGACTCACTTAACACAAATGCTTTGTCTGAGTGTTGGAGTGTGACTGGCAATCCGTAATAAAAATAAATAAAAATTATTGTGCTTTTTGGTTTGCTTAATATAAGGAATGTTTTATTATTCATACTTTTTACTTTTGAATCTTAAGTATATGTCACACCCTGACCATAGAGAGCTTTTTATTCTCTGTTGGTTAGGTCGGGGTGTGACTAGGGTGGGTCATCTAGGGGTTTATATGTCTATGTTGGCCTGTTATGGTTCCCAATCAGAGGCAGCTGTTTATCGTTGTCTCTGATTGGGGATCATATTTAGGCAGCCATTTCCCCTTTGTGCTTCGTGGGATTTTGTCTATGTATAGTTGCCTGTGAGCAGTATTATAGCTTCACGTTTCGTTTGTTCGTTTTGTTGTTTTTGTTCTTTGAAGTGTTCTCTTCCTAATAAAAGGATGGAGACATATCACGCTGCATCTTGGTCCACTCCTTTCGACGAGCGTGACAGTATATTTAAAACCAAATACTTTTAGACTTTTACTCAAGTAGTATTTTACTGGGTGACTTTCACTTTTATGTGAGTCATTTTCTATTAAGGTATCTTTACTTTTACTCAAGTAGGAGATTTGAGTATTTTTACCACCACTGGTTATAAGATGTCTAGCTAGTAATTTGTTATGCTAACAAGCTTACAAGAAGTTGCATAGCAACAGCATAAACTTCCGGTAGACAGGCGAAGGGCTTGCTCGCTCAACTGAAAGGATACCGTTAGTTTATGGTGTACTAAAATGAACTAATAGTATATAGTATGTAGTATACAATGGCAAGAAAAAGTATGTGAACCTTTTGGAATTACCTGGATTTCTACATAAGACAACAGACAAACATAGTGTGCTTAAACTAATAAGACACAAATTACTGTATTTTTCTTGTGTATATTGAATACATCATTTAAACATTCACAGTGTAGTTTGGGAAAAGCATGTGAACCCCTAGGCTAATGACTTGGAGTCAGCTAACCTGGAGTCTAATTAATGAGACGAGATTGGAGATGTTGGTTAGAGCTGCCGTGCCCTATAAAAAACAGTCACAAAATTTGTTTGCTATTCACAAGAAGCATTGCCTGATGTGAACCATGCCTCGAACAAAAGACATCTCAGAAGACCTAAGATTAAGAATTGTTGACTTGCATAAAGCTGGAAAGGGTTACAAAAGTATCTCTAAAAGCCTTGATGTTCAGCCTACACCTGCATTGCTTACTGTTTGGGGTTATAGGCTGGGTTTCTGTACAGCACTTTGAGATATCAGCTGATGTAAGAAGGGCTTTATAAATAAATTAGATTTTTGATTTTTTTTATCAGTCCACAGTAAGACAAATTGTCTATAAATGGAGAAAGTTCAGCACTGTTGCTACTCTCCATAGGAGTGGCCGTCCTGCAAAATGAGTGCAAGAGCACAGCGCAGAATGCTCAATGAGGTTAAGAAGAATCCTAGAGTGTCAGCTAAAAACTTACAGAAATATCTGGAACATGCTAACATCTCCGTTGACAAGTCTACGATACTTAAAATACTAAACAAGAATGGTGTTCATGGGAGAACACCATGGAAGAAGCCACTGCTGTCCCAAAAAAACATTGCTGCATGTCTGAAGTTTGCAAAAGTGCACCTGGATGTTCCACAGCACTACTGGAAAAATATTCTGTGGACAGATGAAACTACAGTTGAGTTGTTTGGAAGGAACACACAACACTATGTGTGGAGAAAAAAAGGCACAGCACACGAACATCAAAACCTCATCCCAACTGTAATGTATGGTGGAGGGAGCATCATGGTTTGGGGCTGCTTTGCTGTCTCAGGGCCTGGACAGCTTGCTATCATCGACGGACACATGAATTCCCAAGTTTATCAAGACATTTTGCAGGAGAATGTTAGGCTGTCTGCCAATTGAAGCGCAACAGATGTTGGGTGATGCAACAGGACAACGAGCACAGAAGTAAATCAACAACAGAATGGCTTCAACAGAAGAAAATATGCCTTCTGTAGTGGCTCAGTCAGAGTCCTGACCTCAACCCAATTGAGATGCTGTGGCATGACCTCAAGAGAGCGGTTCACACCAGACATCCCAAGAATATTGCTGAACTGAAGCAGTTTTGTAAAGATGAATGGTCCAAAATTCCTCCTGACCGTTGTGTAGGTCTGATCCGCAACTACAGAAAACATTTGGTTGAAGTTATTGCTGCCAAAGGAGGGTCAACCAGATATTAAATCCAAGGGTTCAATACTTTTCCCACCCTGCACTGTGAATGTTTACACGGTGAGTTCAATAAAGACATGAAAACGTATAATTGCTTGTGTGTTATTAGTTTAAGCAGACTGTTTGTCTATTGTTGTGACCTAGATGAAGATCAGATCTAATTTTATGACCAATTTATGCAGAAATCCAGGTATTTCCAAAGGGTGCACATACTTTTTCTTGCCACTGTATCATTAAGTATGTAGTATACAGTATGTTAGTATGGGTATTTGATTACAGCTCATGTGAAAGCTATGATCACTTATTGATGTCACCTGTTAAATCCACTTCAATCCAGAAGGAGAAGGATTTTTACACCTGGAGATTTTTTTATCATGCTAATTAGATGTTCACGGGGGCACGGACATCGACTCAAGTTTTTTTTTTTCCTCAATAGTTTGCCAAAAGGCACCTAAAGACTCTCTGACCATGAGAAACAATATCCTCTGGTCTGATGAAACCAAGATTGAATTCTTCGGCCTGAATGCCAAGTGTTACGTCTGGAGGAAACCTGGCACCATCCCTACAGTGAAGCACGGTGGTGGAGGCATCATGCTGTGGCGATGTTTTTCAGCGGCAGGGACTGGGAGACGAGTCAGGACCGAGCGAAATATGAACAATGTAAAGTACAGAGAGATCCTTGATGAAAACCTGCTCCAGAGCGCTCAGGACCTCAGACTGGGGCGAAGGTTCACCTTTCAACAGGACATTGACCCTAAGCCCACAGCCAAGACAACGCAGGAGTGGCTTCGGGACAAGTCTCTGAATGTCCTTGAGTGGTCCAGCCAGAGCCCGGACTTGAACCCGATCGAACATCTCTGGAGAGACATGAAAATAGCTGTGCAGCAACGCTCCCCATCCCACCTGACAGAACTTGAGAGGATCTGCAGAGAAGAATGGGAGAAACTCCCCAAATACAGGTGTGCCAAGCTTGTAGTGTCATACCCAAGAAGACTCGAGGCTGCAATCGCTGTTAAAGGTGCTTCAACAAAGTACTGAGTAAAGGGTCTGAATACTTATGTAAATGTGATATTACATTTTTTATTTTATATATTGATTAGCAAAATTGTCTAAAGACCTGTTTTTGCTTTGTCATTATGTGAGTAGTTTGATGAGGGGGAAAAAACAAGAATAAGAATTTAAAAAACAAGAATCCATTTTAGAATAAGACTGTAACCTAACAAAATGAGGAAAAAGTCAAGGGGTCTGAATTCTTTCCGAAGGCACTTGTATATTATTTAGTATAGGCTATGTAAAGAAATATGAAATTAAGAATAGTCGGATGGGTGACAATATTAGCCTGAGTGATGTATTATCACTTGAATGATGCCCAGCGTGTGCAGTAAGGTAATAAACAGAGCATGCCTTTTTCCCACGACTTTAAAAAAAATCATAGTCGCTCAGCTCATGTAGCCTAGCCCATAGGCCTATATGTTTTTAAAAGTGGCCAAATACCTTCTTAACATTAAGCACATTAATCCGCTTTACAACCAGTGTACAGTCGTGGCCAAAAGTTTTGAGAATTACAAATATTAATTTTCACAACATCTGCTGCCTCAGTTTGTATGATGGCAATTTGCATATACTCCAGAATGTTATGAAGAGTGGTCAGATGAATTTCAATTAATTGCAAAGTCCCTCTTTGCCATGCAAATGAACTGAATTCCCAAAAAACATTTCCACTGCATTTCACCCCTGCCACAAAAGGACCAGCTGACATCATGTCAGTTATTCTCTCGTTAACACAGGTGTGAGTGTTGACGAGGACAAGGCTGGAGATCACTCTGTCATGCTGATTGAGTTCGAATAACAGACTGGAAGCTTCAAAAGGAGGGTGGTGCTTGGAATCATTGTTCTTCCTCTGTCAACCATGGTTACCTGGAAGGAAACACGTGCCGTCATCATTGCTTTGCACAAAAAGAGCTTCACAGGTAAGGATATTGCTGCCAGTAAGATTGCACCTAAATCAACCATTTATCGGATCATCAAGAACTTCAAGGAGAGCGGTTACATTTTTGTGAAGAAGGCTTCAGGGTGCCCAAGAAAGTCCAGCAAGTGCCAGGACCTTCTCCTAAAGTTGATTCAGCTGCGGGATCACGGCACCACCAGTACAGAGCTTGCTCAGGAATGGCAGCAGGCAGGTGTGAGTACATCTGCACGCACAGTGAGGCGAAGACTTTTGGAGGATGGCCTTGTGTCAAGAAGGGCAGCTAAGAAGCCACTTCTCTCCAGGAAAAACATCAGGGACAGACTGATATTCTGCAAAAGGTACAGGGATTGGACTGCTGAGGACTGGGGTAAAGTCATTTTCTCTGATGAATCCCCTTTCCGATTGTTTGGGGCATCCGGAAAAAAGCTTGTCCGGAGAAGACAAGGTGATCGCTACCATCAGTCCTGTGTCATGCCAACAGTAAAGCATCCTGAGACCATTCATGTGTGGGGTTGCTTCTCAGCCAAGGGAGTGGGCTCACTCACAATTTTGCCTAAGAACACAGCCATGAATAAAGAATGGTACCGACACATCATCCGAGAGCAACTTCTCCCAACCATCCAGGAACAGTTTGGTGACGAACAATGCCTTTTCCAGCATGATGGAGCACCTTGCCATAAGGCAAAAGTGATAACTAAGTGGCTTGGGGAACAAAACATCGATATTTTGGGTCCATGGCCAGGAAACTCCACAGACCTTAATCCTATTGAGAACTTGTGGTCAATCCTGAAGAGGTGAGTGGACAAACAAAAACCCACAAATTCTGACAAACTCCAAGCATTGATTATGCAAGAATGGGCTGCCATCAGTCAGGATGTGGCCCAGAAGTTAATTGACAGAATGCCAGGGCGGATTGTAGAGGTCTTGAAAAAAAAGGGTCATCACTGCAAATATTGACTCGTTGCATCAACTTCATGTAATTGTCAATAAAAGCCTTTGACACTTATGAAATGCTTGTAATTATACTTCAGTATTCCATAGTAACATCTTACAAAAATATCTAAAGACACTGAAGCAGCAAACTTTGTGGAAATTAATATTTGTGTCATTCTCTAAACTTTTGGCCACGACTGTAGATCCTAACTGGCATACATAGGCGGCGCGTCAGTTTCAAGTTTGGGGAAGATCATTTTCACCTTAAAAATGCACCTTTATAATAAAAGCATTACACGCATAATCGCATTTGCGGTCACTTTTGAGAATAGTGTTTTCCTGCTAATTGATTGCATTTTGAAACATTCGCGCTTACAGCCTACTGCCGTGTGTGCATTGCTGAGCTTATAATGTGAAGAAATAGCCTAATAGTTTATCAATATTAAAAGCTAAACGTTCTGATCTGTTGCATCAGCCTCATTGCTTTTAAAAATTGAAGTTGACAATAGGTCAACTTTTGTACTATGGGGATAGTAGACTGACATAGACTAGTGCTTTTGCCGTTCGTTACGCCTACTCATCTTGTTGGCTGACGAAAAGTAAATGTGGACAGTTCTAAAATCTTCAATATTTTTTAACATCGGAATTCGATAAGAGGGATGCGCGCAGTTGCACTTCTCTCAGATGCCTGAGAGAAGAACCGATCGCGTGACAGGCATTGGCTAATAAGAATTGAGATATCTGAGAGAGTCATGTGAGTGAGAGGTGCTTTGGAGTGCTGCTGCCGGGAGAAGGGAAGGGCACCTGCAAGTTCCTGGACATTTCTGGGGGAATGGCCCTAGCCCTCACCCTCCGATCCAACAGGTCCCAGACATGCTCAATGGGATTGAGATCCAGGCTCTTCGATGGCCGTGGCAGAACACTGACATTTCTGTCTTGCAGGAAATCACGCACAGAACGAGCAGTATGGCTGGTGGCATTGTCATATCAGGACGAGCCTGCAGGAAGGGTACCACATGAGGGAGGAGGATGTCTTCCCTGTAACGCACAGCGTTGAGATTGCCTGGAATGACAACAAGCTCAGTCTGATGATGTTGTGACACACCGCCCATGACCATGACGGACCCTCCACCTCCAGATCGATCCCGCTCCAGAGTACAGGCCTCTGTGTAACGCTCATTCCTTCGACAATAAACGCGAATCCGACCATCACTCCCGGTGAGACAAAACCGCGACTCATCAATGAAGAGCACTTTTTGCCTGTCCTGTCTGGTCCAGCGACGCTGGGTTTGTGCCCATAGGCAACGTTGTCGTCGGTGATGTCTGGTGAGGACCTGCCTTACAACAGGCCTTCAAGCCCTCAGTCCAGCCTCTCTCAGTCTATTGCGGACAGTCTGAGCACTGTTGGAGGGATAGTGCGTTCCTGGTGTAACTCGGGCAATTGTTGTTGCCATCCTGTACCTGTCCCGCAGGTGTGATGTTCGGATGTACCGATCCTGTGCAGGTGTTGTTACACGTGGTCTGCCACTGCGAGGACGATCAGCTGTCCATCCTGTCTCCCTGTAGCGCTGTCTTAGGCGTCTCACAGTACGGACATCGCAATTTATTGCTCTGGCCACATCTGCAGACCTCATGCCTCCTTGCAGCATGCCTAAGGCACGTTAACGCAGATGAGCAGGGACCCTGGGCATCTTTCTTTTGGTGTTTTTGAGAGTCAGTAGAAAGGCTTCTTTAGTGTCCTAAGTTTTCATAACTGTGACCTTAATTGCCTACTGTCTGTAAGCTGTTAGTGTCTTAACAACTGTTCCACAGGTGCATGTTAAATTACTTGTTTATGGTTCATTGAACAAGCTTGGGAAACAGTGTTTAAACCCTTTACAATGAAGATCTGTGAAGTTATTTGGATTTTTACGAATTATCTTTGAAAGACAGGGACCTGAAAAAGAGACGTTTCTTTTTTTTCAGAGTTGAATTACTCCACAATCTTAATCTAAATTACAGAGTGAAAAGAATGAAGCCTGTACAGAATAAAAAACATTCCAAAACATGCATCTTGTTTTCAAGAAGGCACTAAACTAAGGCTGCAAAAAATATTTTTTGTCCTGAATATATAGTGTTTGGGGCAAATCCAATACAACACATTATTACTTAGTACTGCTCTCCATATTTTCAAGCATAGTGGTGGCTGCATCATGTTATAGGTATGCTTGTAATCATTAAGGACTGGGGAATTTTTAAGTATAAAAAAAGAAATGGAGGGCCTCCCGACTGGCACAGCCGTCTAAGGCACTGCAGTGCTTGAGGCGTCACTTCCGATCCAAGTTCGATCCCGGCCGCAACCTGGAGACCCATGAGGCAACACACATTTGGCACAGCGTCTTGTTTGCTTGTTTGTTTGTCTTGTCTAGGGTTTTTGTATGTCTAGGGGTGTTTGTTAGTCTAGGCATATTTTAGGTCTATGGTGGCCTGAATTGGTTCCCAATCAGAGACAGCTGTTTATCGTTGTCTCTGATTGGGGATCGTATTTAGGTTGCAATTTTCCATTTTGGTTTGGTGGGTTCTTGTCTGTGTAGTTGCCTGTTTCAGCACTCGTTGTATATAGCTTCACGTTCGTTTTGTTATTTTTGTTAGTTTGTTTAGTGTTCTTTCGTTATTAAAAGAAGAAGAATGTATTCATATCACACTGCGCCTTGGTCTCATCAATACAACGAACGTGACAATGATCTTCATCAGATGACACTCATAGGACTTCATGTTACACAATACATGTATGTTTTGTTCGATAAAGTTCATATTTATATCCAAAAATCTCAGTTTACATTGGCGCGTTATGTTCAGTAATGTTTTGCTTCCAAAACATCCGGTGATTTTGCAGAGAGCCACATCAATTTACAGAATACTCATCATAAATGTTGATGAAAATACAAGTGTTATAAATGGAATTAAAGATATACTTCTCCTTAATGCAACCGCTGTGTCAGATTTTAAAAAAGCTTTACGGAAAAAGCCCACCAAGCAATAATCTGAGTACAGCGCTCAGGCACCAAAACAAGCCATACAGATACCCGCCATGTTGTGGAGTCAACAGAAGTCAGAAATAGCATTATAAATATTCACTTACCTTTGATGATCTTCATTGGAATGCACTCCCAGGAATCCCAGTTCCACAATAAATGTTTGTTTTGTTCGATAAAGTCCACCATTTATGTCCAAGTACCTCCTTTTTGTTCGCGCGTTTAGTTCAAGAATCCAAATTCAAGAGGCGCAGGCACTTAGTCCAGACAAAGTCAAAAAAGCTATATTACAGTTCGTAGAAACATGTCAAACGATGTATAGAATCAATATTTTTGATGTTTTTACCATAAATCTTCAATAATATTCCAACCGGACAATTCCATTGTCTTTAGAAAGGAAAAGGAACGCAGCTAACTCTCACGGGCGCACGCCTGACTGAGCTCATGGCATTCTGCCAGACACCTGACTCAAACAGCTCTTATTCTCTCCCCCTTCACAGTAGAAGCCTGAAACAAGGTTCTAAAGACTTGACATCTAGTGGAAGCCTTAGGAAGTGCAATCGGACCAAATTTTACACTGTATATTGGATAGGCAAAGACTTGAAAACCTACAAACCTCAGATTTCCCACTTCCTGGTTTGATTTTTTCTCAGGTTTTTGCCTGCCATATGAGTTCTGTTATACTCACAGACATCATTCAAACATTTTTTGAAACTTCAGAGTGTTTTCTATCAAAATCTAATAATATGCATATCTTAGCTTCTGGGCCTGAATAGCAGGTAGTTGACTCTGGGCACCTTATTCATCCAAGCTACTCAATAATGCCCCCCAGCCATAAGAAGTTAAACAGGTCAACATTCAGACCGATTACCAGCACGTGTACTCAGAGCACAAGCGGACCAACTGGCAAGTGACTTCACTGACATTTTCAACCTCTCCCTGACTGAGTTTGTAACACTTACATGTTTCAAGCAGACCACCATAGTCCCTGTGCCCAAGAAAGCGAAGGCAACCTGCCTAAATGACTACCGCACCGTACCACTCACGTCAGTAGCAATGAAGTGCTTTGAAAGGCTGGTCATGGCTCACATCAACACCATCATCCTGGAAACTCTAGATCCACTTTAATTTGCATACCGCCCCAACAGATTCACAGATGACGCAATCTCAATCGCACTCCACATTGCCCTTTCCCACCTGGACAAAAGGAACACCTGTGTGAGAATGCTGTTCACCGACTACAGCTCAGCGTTCAACACCATAGTGCCCACAAAGCTCCTCACTAAGCTAAGGACACTGGAACTAAATACCTCCCTCTGCAACTGGATCCTGGACTTCCTGACGGGCCACCCCCAGGTGGTACGGGTAGGCAATAGAGGTCGACCGATTAATCTGCATGGCCGATTAATTAGGGCCGATTTCAAGTTTTCATACCAATCGGTAATCGGCCTTTTTGGACGCCGATTATGGCCGATTACATTGCAATCCACGAGGAGACTGCGTGGCAGGCTGACCACCTGTTTA
This sequence comes from Salvelinus alpinus, assembly GCF_045679555.1. Classification (NCBI taxonomy): domain Eukaryota; kingdom Metazoa; phylum Chordata; class Actinopteri; order Salmoniformes; family Salmonidae; genus Salvelinus; species Salvelinus alpinus. Next base: position 95,470,676 of record NC_092089.1, read on the forward strand.
GTGAGTGCAGCATCAAAAGGACCTGTGGCTGCAAGGAGCCAAGGTAAGTTGCTCGCTAGCATTAAACTTATCTTATAAAAGACAATCAATCTTAACATAATCACTAGTTAACTACACATGGTTGATGATATTACTAGGTTAACTAGCTTGTCCTACGTTGCATATAATCAATGTGGTGCATGTTAATTTATCATCGAATCACAGCCTACTTCAACTTCACCAAACGGGTGATGATTTAACAAAAGCACATTTGCGAAAAAAGCACAATCGTTGCACAAATGTACCTAACCATAAATATCAATGCCTTTCATAAAATGAACACACAGAAAGTACTTTTTTTTTTTTAAACCTGCATATTTAGTTAAAAGAAATGTATGTTAGCAGGCAATATTAACTATAGAAATTGTCACTTTTCTTGCGTTCAGTGCAAGCAGAGTCAGCAGTTTGGGCCACCTGGCTCGTTGCGAACTGTGTGAAGACCATTTCTTCCTAACAAAGACCGTAATTAATTTGCAATAATTGTACATAATTATGACATAACATTGAAGGTTGTGCAATGTAACAGCAATATTTAGACCTAGGGTTGCCACCCGTTCGATAAAATACGGAACGGTTCCGTATTTCACTGGAAGAACAAATGTTTTGTTTTCTAAATGATAGTTTCCGAATTTTACCGTATTAATGACCAAAGGCTTGTATTTCTGTGTGTTTATTATATTATAATTAAGTCAATGATTTGATATTTGATAGAGCAGTCTGACTGAGCGGTCGGTGGTAGGCAGCAGCAGGCTCGTAAGCATTCATTCAAACAGCACTTTACTGCGTTTGCCAGCACTTGATGCACAGCACTGTTTATAAGTCTATCAACTCCCGAGATTAAGCTGGCAATACTAAAGTGCCTATAAGAACATCCAATAGTCAAAGGTATATGAAATACAAATGGTATAGAGAGAAATAGTCCTATAATAACTACAACCTAAAACTTCTTACCTGGGAATATTGAAGACTCGTGTTAAAAGGAACCACCAGCTTTCATATGTTCTCATGTTCTGAGCAAGGAATTTAAATGTTAGCTTTCTTACATGGCACATATTGCACTTTTACAACACTGTGTTTTTGCATTATTTAAACCAAATTGAACACGTTTCATTATTTATTTGAGACTAAATTGATTTTATTTATGTATTATATTAAGTTAAAATAAAAGTGTTCATTGTTCATTCAGTGTTGTTGTAATTGTCATTATTACATATATATATATACATATATATATATATATAAATCGGCCGATTTAACCGGTATCGGCTTTTTTTGGTCCTCCAATAATCGGTATCGGTGTTCAAAAATCATAATCGGTCGACCTCTAGTAGGCAACAACACATCTGCCACACTGATCCTCAACACGGGGGCCCCTAAGGGGTGTGTGCTTAGTCCCCTCCTCCTGTACTCCCTGTTCACCCACGACTGCGTGGCCAAGCACGACTTCAACACCATCATTAAGTTTGCTGACGACACAACAGTGGTAGGCTGACCACCGGCGACGATGAGACAGCCTGTAGGGGGGAGGTCAGAGACCTGACAGTGGGGTGCCAGGACTAGAACCTCTCCCTCAATGTGAGAAAGACAAAGGAGATGATCATGGCCTACAGGAAAAGGCGGGCCGAACAGGCCCCCCATTAACATCGACGGGGCTGTAGCGGAGCGGGTCGAGAGTTTCAAGTTTCTTAACAAACTATCATGGTCCAAACACACCAAGACAGTCGTGAAGAGGGCACCACCTTTTCCCCCCCAGGAGACTGAAAAGATTTGGCATGGGTCCCCAGATCCTCAAAAAGTTCTAATAGCTGCACCATCGAGAGCATCCTGACCGGTTGCATCACCACCTGGTATGGTAACTGCTCGGCATCCGACCGTAAAGACCTACAGAGGGTAGTGCATAAGGCACAGTACATAACTGAGGCCAAGCTTCCTGCCATCCAGGACCAATATATTAGGCGGTTTCCGAGGAAGGCCCAAAAAATGGTAAAAAACTCCAGTCACCCAAGTCATAGACTGTTCTCTCTGCTACCGCATTGCGAGCGGTACCGGAGCGCCAAGTCTAGGTCCAAAAAGCTCCTTAACAATGTGAGAACAAGATTGTAAGATGATGTAATAATGCTGTAATTACATCAAATGGTAGTTTTATGCAACATAATAGAGGGTTCTTATAACTCTATCATGCCTGTGTGAACTGAAAGTGGGCCTCTGGGATATTTAACACTGACAGGAGATTTACGACGTCTTTGGGTGATACCGCATTCCAGAGTAGGAGTTAATGTTTCTCTTCTATAAGGTACCAGGGAGAGATGGCTCGGGGCGGTTTCTACACAACGAGAAGAGTTTTTACCGTTTTTTTGTCTGCCTTACACACCCTCCGGTCTGAGAAATACACCCTCACTCGCAACATATCCTCACATCTGAAACACACACATCTGTAAACACACAACACACACCTAACACTCCTTCAGATCTTATATATACACCTCATAAGTATTTTTCTTATTATCTTATACAGTGGGGCAAAAAAGTATTTAGTCAGCCACCAATTGTGCAAGTTCTCCCACTTAAAAAAGATGAGAGAGGCCTGTAATTTTCATCATAGGTACACTTCAACTATGACAGACAAAATGAGAAAAAAAAATCCAGAAAATCACATTGTAGGATTTTTAATGAATTTATTTGCAAATTATGGTGGAAAATAAATATTTGGTCAATAACAAAAGTTTATCTCAATACTTTGTTATATACCCTTTGTTGGCAATGACAGAGGTCAAACGTTTTCTGTAAGTCTTCACAAGGTTTTCACACACTGTTGCTGGTATTTTGGCCCATTCCTCCATGCAGATCTCCTCTAGAGCAGTGATGTTTTGGGGCTGTTGCTGGGCAACACGGACTTTCAACTCCCTCCAAAGATTTTCTATGGGGTTGAGATCTGGAGACTGGCTAGGCCACTCCAGGACCTTGAAATGCTTCTTACGAAGCCACTCCTTCGTTGCCCGGGCGGTGTGTTTGGGATCATTGTCATGCTGAAAGACCCAGCCACGTTTCATCTTCAATGCCCTTGCTGATGGAAGGAGGTTTTCACTCAAAATCTCACGATACATGGCCCCATTCATTCTGTCCTTTACACGGATCAGCCGTCTTGGTCCCTTTGCAGAAAAACAGCCCCAAAGCATGATGTTTCCACCCCCATGCTTCACAGTAGGTATGGTGTTCTTTGGATGCAACTCAGCATTCTTTGTCCTCCAAACATGACGAGTTGAGTTTTTACCAAAAAGTTATATTTTGGTTTCATCTGACCATATGACATTCTCCCAATCTTCTTCTGGATCATCCAAATGCTCTCTAGCAAACTTCAGACGGGTCTGGACATGTACTGGCTTAAGCAGGGGGACACGTCTGGCACTGCAGGATTTGAGTCCCTGGCGGCGTAGTGTGTTACTGATGGTAGGCTTTGTTACTTTGGTCCCAGCTCTCTGCAGGTCATTCACTAGGTCCCCCCGTGTGGTTCTGGGATTTTTGCTCACCGTTCTTGTGATCATTTTGACCCCACGGGGTGAGATCTTGCGTGGAGCCCCAGATCGAGGGAGATTATCAGTGGTCTTGTATGTCTTCCATTTCCTAATAATTGCTCCCACAGTTGATTTCTTCACACCAAGCTGCTTACCTATTGCAGATTCAGTCTTCCCAGCCTGGTGCAGGTCTACAATTTTGTTTCTGGTGTCCTTTGACAGCTCTTTGGTCTTGGCCATAGTGGAGTTTGGAGTGTGACTGTTTGAGGTTGTGGACAGGTGTCTTTTATACTGATAACAAGTTCGAACAGGTGCCATTAATACAGGTAACGAGTGGAGGACAGAGGAGCCTCTTAAAGAAGAAGTTACAGGTCTGTGAGAGCCAGAAATCTTGCTTGTTTGTAGGTGACCAAAAACTTATTTTCCACCATAATTTGCAAATAAATTCATTAAAAATCCTACAATGTGATTTTCTGGATTTTTTTTTCTCATTTTGTCTGTCATAGTTGAAGTGTACCTATGATGAAAACCCTAACCCTCTCATCTTACCCTAACCCTAACCCTAACCCTCTCATCTTTTTAAGTGGGAGAACTTGCTCAATTGGTGGCTGACTAAATACTTTTTTGCCCCACTGTATCTTATTATTATTATTATGTATTGTTATTTTATTGTGTTTCTTTTCTTTTCTTTCTTTCTTTATTTTAGTTTACTTTAGTTTATTTAGTAAATATTTTTTTAACTATTTCTTGAACTGCATTGTTGGTTAAGGGCTTGTAAGTAAGCATTTCACAGTAAGGTCTACCTATACCTGTTGTATTCGGCGCATGTGACAAATAACATTTGATTTTGAAATCTACACTGGAGATGCTTACCAAGGAGACAGGGAATGTTCCTGAGTGGCAGAGTTGCAGTTTGACATACTTTAATCTGCTTGAAAATCTATTGCAAGACCTGAAAATAGCTGTCTATCTATGATCAACAACCAATTTGACAGCATTTTCCAAATAATGAAATAATAATTGTACAATTTGACACAACAGTATTGTCTCTATAGAACCTCTAAAGAAGTTCTATAAAATGTTCCTTTGCTATCGTCAATGTTAAAACTGTCAAAGAAAGAGAGAGACAGACAGAGAAAATCCCACTATTTTACCATGCCTGCTTCTGTATACAGCTGTTGGTATAGCTGAAAGGGGTAAGGGGTAAAAAACATGGTCAATTAAATCCTAAAGACCTAGTAATGATTCCTGCTTTTTCATAGACCCTGTAACCAAAATACAGGTGTGTCTAGCCTTCCTCCCCTCCCCTCTTTATCTCTGCTCCCCTCTTCTCCCCCTCTTTTTCATGATCTCTTTCTCTCCCTCTCCCCATTTAACAATCATGTATGTTATAGTAAAAGTTGTTACCTTTGAGGCTCATTCCAGACTGGAAGCATCTGCTGAGACGACAGGAAGGACAGTTCTTCCTCCTCAGCTTATCGATGGTGCAGTCATTACGGCTGGCGCACAGGTGATTCTGCTTACCTGGGAACACAATAACAAACAAGGCTGCTTCAGGGGAATTGGGTATCCCATTTTCTGTATGTGTGCGCGTACAAGGGTGTTTTTGGTTTTACTATCGTTGTGGGGACCAGAAGTGCTCACAAGGATAGTAAAACAAGGACAAGTGGGGACATTTCTCCAGTCCACACAGGGGAAAAGGCTATTTTAGGCTTAGGGGTTAGGTTTATGAGTTAGGGTTAGGGGTTAGGGAAAATAGGATTTTGAATGGGAATCAATTGTTTGGTCCCCACGAGGATAGTAAGACTAACGTATGTGTGCGAGTGTATGTGTATAGCATGTGTGCGTGCCGCGTTTGGTGTGCGTGTGTGTCGTGTTTGATATGTGTGTGTGTATGTCCGTGCATGAGTGTGTGTGTGGCTCACTCTCTGCGGCCCTCTTGAAGAACACCTTGCAGCTCCCACAGGTAACAGCTCCATAGTGACAGCCTGACGCCTCGTCTCCACATACCTTACACACCCTCCGGTCTGAGAAATACACCCTCACTGGCAACATATCCTCACATCTGAAACACACACACACACATCTGTAAACACACAACACACACCTAACACTCCTTCAGATCTTATATATACACCTCATAACCACACACACACATGCACACACACACACGCCAGAAGACACACAACACACACCTAACACTCCTTCAGATCTTATATATACACCTCATAACCACACACACACATGCACACACACACACGCCTGAAAACACACAACACACACCTAACACTCCTTCAGATCTTATATATACACCCTCACTTCTGAAAAGCACCTACCTGACTAGCTGCCTATACCTGCCTATCTGCACATACCTGCCTATTGATGATTGAGTCATTAGGATTCTTTTTTCATTCATTTAGCAGCAGAATCTGTTTACCAGATATGGTGTGGAATACGGGCTCAGGTCGACTTTACACTACATTTGAGGTATGACAAGTCTGACAAATGTTACATTTTAAGTTAGCCAGCTATCCTTTTAAAGGGCGACTGGACTTTCTGGTTTGGCCGTGTTTTAGATTTGGTTCATAAAAAAATGCTAGTGGCCTGACTGAATTCAAACAAGTTGGTTTCGGGGTGTGGTTTGATGTGGGTGTCTTGTATGTTCACAGGTGTAAAAGTTAACCAAATCTTTTTGCAAATTTGCTTCAGCCAGCTGGTGTACGACCGTGGCAAAGTTAGTTTGACATTAGATAGCATATCTACAGTGCATTTTGAAAGTTTTCAGACCCCTTCACCTTTTCCACATTTTATTACGTTACAGCCTTATTCTAAAATGTATTGATTTGTTTTTTCTCTCATCAACCTACACACAATATCCCATAATAACAAAGTAAAAACATTTTTTTTTTTTGCAAATGTATAAAAAATAGAAAAACTGAAATATCACATTTACATTAGTATTCAGACCCTTTACTCAGTACTTTGTTGAAGCACCTTTGGCAGCGATTACAGCCTTGAGTCTTCTTGGGAATGACGCTACAAGCTTGGCACACTTGTATTTGGGACATTCAAAGACCTGTCCCGAAGCCACTCCTGCGTTGTCTTGGCTGTGTGCTTAGAGTCGTTGTCCTGTTGGAAGGTGAACCTTCGCCCCCAGTCTGAGGTCCTGAGCGCTCTGGAGCAGGTTTACATCAAAGATCTCTCTGTACTTTGCTACGTCCATCTTTCCCTCAATCCTGACTAGTCTCCCAGTCCCTGCCGCTTAAAAACATCCCCATAGAATGATGCTGCCACAACCTTGCTTCACCGTTGGGATAGTATTGGCCAGGTGATGAGTGGTGCCTGGTTTCCTCCAGACGTAACGCTTGGCATTCAGGCCAAAAAGTTCAATCTTGGCTTTCATCAGATCAGAGAACCAGCGGGCTGTCATGTGCCTTTTACTGAGGAGTGGCTTCCGTCGGCCACTCTACCATAAACGCCTGATTGGTGGAATGCTGCAGAGATGGTTGTTCTTCTGGAAGGAATCTCCACAGAATAAATCTGGAGCTCTGTCAGAGTGACCATCGGGTTCTGGGTCACCTACCTGACCAAGTCCCTTCCTCCCAATTGCTCAGTTTGGCCGGGTGGCCAGCTCTAGGAGAGTCTCGGTGGTTCCAAATTTCTTCCATTTAAGAATGATGGAGGCCACTATGTTCTTGGGGACCTTTAATGCTGCAGACATTTTTGATACCCTTGCCCAGATCTGTGCCTGGACACAATCATGTCTCGGACCTCTACAAACAATTCCTTCGGCCTCATGGCTTGGTTTTTGCTCTGACATGCTATGCCAACTGTGGGAGCTTATTTAGACAGGTATGTGCCTATCCAAATCATGTCCAATCAATTGAACCTGAGCTCAATTTCGAGTCTCATAGGTCTGAATACTTATGTAATAAGGTATTTGTTTTTTTATTTTTTTATAAATTTGCTAAAATTGATTAAAAAAAACTGTTATTGCTTTTTCATTATGGGGTATGGTGTGTACATTGATGAGGAAAGAATGTTGTTCAATCAATTTTAGAATAAGGCTGTAACGTAACAAAATGTGGAAAAAGTGATGTGGTCTGAATAATTTCCAAATGCACTGTATACATTAAATGGTCCTTGAATGTGAACTAATTCAACTTGATTAATATCCACTACTAGACATTTGACTGACCCATTACAGCCTTGGCATTAAGTGTGATATTATTATTAACAGGGGTGCAACTTACACTGGGGACATGGGAATGTCCCCCCCCACCCCCACGTTCAGAAATTGCATTTTCGTGTTTTATAATGGAAATGTGATACTAAACGGGGCAACAGTGTGCTTTAGGACCAGTCGGACGCCACCGAGCGGTCGGGCATGCTGTTCGGAGTGTTTATCAGACGGAAGAAAATACAAATACACGACCGTTCAAAAATTTGGGGTCACTTAGAAATGTTTTTTTTTTTAAAGCACATTTTTTGTCCATTAAAATAACATAACATTTATCAGAAATACAGTGTGGACATTGTTAATGTTGTAAATGACTATTGTTGTCACGTTCCTGACCTTATTTCCCTTGTTTTGTATTTATTTAGTATGGTCAGGGCGTGAGTTGGGGTGGGTTGTCTATGTGTGTTTTTTTATGTTGGGGTTTTGTGTTCGGCCTGGTATGATTCTCAATCAGAGGCAGCTGTCAATCGTTGTCCCTGATTGAGAATCATACTTAGGCAGCCTGGGTTTCACGTTTGGTTTGTGGGTGTTTGTTTCCTGTCTCTGTGATTTCTCTGCACCAGCTAGGACTGTATCATTTTGTTATTTGTAAGTGTTCACAGTTTCGTCTTGTTTATTAAAAACATGTTGAACACGAGCTACGCTGCGTCTTGGTCCGATCCCTGCTACACCTCCTCTTCAGACGAAGAGGAGGAAGGCTGCCGTTACAATTGTAGCTGGAAATGGCAGATTTTTAATGGAATGTCTACATAGGCGTACAGAGACTCATTATCAGCAACCATCACTCTTGTGTTCCAATGGCACGTTGTGTTAGCTAATCCAAGTTTAGCATTTTAAAAGGCTAATTGATCATTAGAAAACCCTTTTGCAATTATGTTAGCACAGCTGAAAACTGTTGTCCTGATTAAAGAAGCAATAAAACTGTCCATCTTTAAACTAGTTCTGGAGCATCAGCATTTGTTGGTTCGATTACAGGCTCAAAATTGCCAGAAACAAAGACCTTCCTTCTGAAACTCGTCAGTCTATTCTTGTTCTGAGAAATTAAGGCTATTCCATGCAAGAAATTGCCAAGAAACTGCAGATCTCATACAACGTTGTGTAGTACTCCCTTCACAGAACAGCGCAAACTGGCACTAACCAGAAAAGAAAGAGGAGTGGGAGGCCCCGGTGCACAACTGAGCAAAAGGACAAGTACCTTAGAGTTGCTGGTCTTCTAGGCAGAGTTGCAAAGAAAAAGCCATATCTCAGACTGGACAATAAAAATTAAATATTAAGATGGTCAAAAGAACAGACAATGGACAGAGGAACTCTGCCTAGAAGGCCAGCATCTCGGAGTCGCCTCTTCACTGTTGACGTTCAGACTGGTGTTTTGCAGGTACTATTTAATGAAGCTACCAGTTGAGGACTTGTGAGGCGTCTGTTTCTCAAACTAGACACTCTAATGTAATAAACTTCTCCTCTGCAGCAGAGGTAACTCTGGGTAATCCTTTTCTGTGGCGGTCCTCATGAGATCCAGTTACATCATAGCGCTTGATGGTTTTCGCGACTGCACTTGAAGAAACTTTCAAAGTTCTTGAAATGTTCCGTATTGACTGACCTTTATGTCTTAAAGCAATGATGGATTGTCGTTTCTCTTTGCTTATGTCAGCTGTTCTTGCCATAATATGGACTTGGTCTTTTACCAAATAGGGCGATCTTCTGTTTACCACCTGGGGTTGCAAAGGGTCGGAAACTTTCTGGGAAATTTCTGGAAATTTTCCATGGGAAGTTAAGCCCTGGAATTTGAGGGATTTTGCTTAATTTCATCAAAAAAGGTTAGCTTATAACAGTGAACCTTTTTTTTGTGGGATACACATAAGCCAATTCTAGGTCTTGTGGCATATTTTGGTTAACTATCCCCAATCCTCCCAATTCAATGGAATTGCAACCCTCTGCATGCACAGTGCATTCTTCCACCACATGTGCAGTGCTTTTCGAGCCAGCCAAGGACTAAATGCTTTCTGGTAAGTTTTCATTACAATACTGGGTGGGGTGAATATATTTTATACGACATACATGATTTTTTGTTAACTAGTAAATACAGCAAAGTGTGTTTAAATAATTTCGAACTTGTTAACAATTTCTAATCTTTACAAGAAACTGCCACGGGCACTATCTAATGTGAGGAGACATTTCACTGCAGCTAAAGTAGAAGGAAAATCATTGTACATTTGCAAATACTGTGCCAAATCATATGTGAAGAACGCAACAAAGATCCAGAATCATCTGGCCAAGTGCATAAAGTTCCCTCAGCGCTCACAGCAAGCAATCTCTGACAAAAGTCCCTCTACTTCTATTCGAGGTGAAAATGATGACATCTTATCGATAGCAACAGCTCTTGGTCCTCCTGGAATCAGAAGTTTTTTTGACTCAATGGAGGAACGTATTCAGAGAAATTCTGATGAATGTCTTGCTCGAGCTGTGTATGCAACTGGTTCACCTCTGATGCTCACAGGCAATGTGTGTTGGAAGAGATTTCTGAATGTTCTTCGCCCAGCATACACCCCTCCAACCAGACATGCTTTATCTACTAATTTGCTGGATGCAGAGTTCAAACAGAGTTCAAGTGAAGGTCAAGAAAATCATAGAGAAAGCAGACTGTATTGCAATCATCTCTGATGGGTGGTCGAATGTTTGTGGGCAAGGAATAATTAACTACATAATCTCCACCCCTCAACCAGTATTCTACAAGAGCACAGACACAAGCGACAACAGACACACCAGTCTCTACATTGCAGATGAGATGAAGGCAGTTATCATGACCTTGGACCATAGATGGTATTTGCACTGGTGACAGACAATGCTGCGAACATGAAGGCTGCTTGGTCTAAAGTGGAGGAGTCCTACCCTCACATCACACCTATGCTGGCTATGCTGGCTGTGCTGCTCATGCATTGAATCTGCTCCTCAAGGACATCATGGCACTGAAAACAATGGATACACTCTGCAAGAGAGCCATGGAAATGGTTAGGTATGTGAAGGGTCATCAAGTTATAGCAGCAATCTACCTCACCAAGTAAAGGTAGAAGAATAAGAGCACCACATTGAAGCTGCCAAGCAACACCCATTGGGAGTCTCCTGGAGGGGAAGGAGTCTCTCCAAGAAATGGCCATGTCACAGTCTGCCGATATGGACAGCCCCATCAAGAGGATCCTCCTGGATGATGTATTTTGGGAGAGAGTGGTAAGCAGCCTGAAACTCCTGAAACCTATAGCAGTAACCATTGCACGGATTGAGGGAGACAATGCCATCCTGTCTGATGTTCAGACCCTGCTTGCAGATGTAAGAGAAGAAATCCGTACTGCCCTGCCCACTTCACTGTTGCTCCAAGCAGAGGAAACTGCAGTTCTGAAATACATCAAAAAGCGTGAAGACTTCTGCCTGAAGCCCATACACGCCGCAGCGTACATGTTGGACCCCAAGTATGCTAGCAGGAGCACCCTGTCTGGTGCAGAGATCAACAAGGCCTATGGTGTCATCACTATCATGTCTCACCATCTTGGCCTGGATGAGGCCAAGGTTCTTGGCAGTCTGGCGAAGTACACTTCCAAGCAAGGGCTTTGGGATGGAGATGCAATATGGCAGTCGTGCCAACATATCTCATCAGCCACCTGGTGGAAGGGACTTTGTGGATTTGAGGCTCTTTCCCCGGTTGCCTCTATCATCCTCCAAATCCCACCAACATCAGCTGCCTCAGAGCGCAACTGGTCCTTGGTTGGGAACACACACAACAAAGCATGCAACAGGCTGACCAATACAAGGGTTGAAAAATTGGTGGCCATCCGGGCAAATTTGAGGCTTTTTGAGCCTGACCACGAGCCATCCTCAACAAAGTTGGAAAGTGACAGTGAAGATGAGACCTCAGAGTCTTATGTTCAAGAGGTGGACATTGAGGAGATCCAGAGCGAAGACATGGAAGCCCGAGAGGAAGACAACCAAAGCTTTAGTTTCTAGACTATAATTTTACAGATGCATGTTGAAAACGTTTTTGGAAGATGCGATGGATCATTGGGGATCATTGAATATTCCCTTTCTTTTGTTAAATCATCCCATGTGAAGAGTCAACTCATTTAATTAAAGTTAATTTCGTAACTAAATTGTTGTTTTTTCTTTCTATTGGAAGGATTTAATCATTTCCAATTATGTCTACTTATGATAAGGTAAAAGGTTTATGTTTCTTTCACCATATGATATGGTAAATATATCCAATGCAAAAAACATTGAAATGGTATTAATATTAATTTGCATTTCCGTTAATTCCCCTATATTCCAGTTAATTCCCACGGAAAGTTTCCACCTCTGAATATTCCCCAAAATGTGCAACCCTAATACCACTCCTACCTTGTCACAACACAACTGATTGCCTCAAACGCATTTAGGAGGAAATAAATTCCACAAATTAACTTTATCAAGGCATTTCAGGTGCATTTCAGGTTACTACCTCATGAAGCTGGTTGCGAGAATGCCAAGAGTGTGCAAAGCTGTCATCAAGGCAAAGGGTGGCTACTTTGAAGAATCTCAAATATATTTTGTTTTGTTTTACACTTTTTTGGTTACTACATGATTCCATATGTGTTATTTCATAGTTTTGATTTGTTGTGTGAAATTGTTATATTACTTGTTAGATATTGCTGCACAGTCAGAACTAGAAGCTCAAGTATTTCGCTACACTCACAATAACATCTGCTAAAAATGTGTGTGTGACCAATACAATTTGATTCCAACCTTTAACTGGTACTGTATATTATGTCCCAAAGCTGTGCCCCTGATTATTAAAGCTGCAATATGTCACTTTTTGGGCAGCCTGACCAAATTCACATAGAAATGTGAGTTATAGATCTGTCATTCTCATTGAAAGCATGTCTAAGAAGTGGTATATCTGTTCTATGTGCGCTGTTTCTATACTTCCCATGCTTAAGTTTGTTTTTTGCGTCTTACTTTCGGCTTTTTACACCAGCTTCAAATAGCTTGTTTTGGTCACATTAACTGAAATTAGGCAAACTATTAGAATTTCAGCAACCAGGAAATGGCTTAGCGATTTCTGCATAGTGCATCTTTAAGTGGTGAGTGTTGCCTAATGTCCTACTGGGCCGGCGGATTGAGACTAAATACATTACACCTGGTTAGTTGAAGGCCAGCGGATAGTTGACTGGAAGCCTATTACTCTAATACCCCTTAAATAAACACTGGTTAGGGAAGTAAACAGTTGTGTCAGGGGCAGACCCACTGGTGGGTAGTAGTCACTAGATGGCCATGCTGGAGAGTGCTGGAAAAGACAGCTGCAGTCTGTCCTCTCCAGCAAGGGGATATTGTAGTGAGTCTCTGTGGCAGCTGCTGCAGGGAATTAGGTCACCTGTTAAAATGGATATTCACTAACATGCTTACCACACCGATCCCGTCGCGTGCACGAGCGTTGCAAAATATATTTACACACACGTTATTCAATCATTGCACCCACACTGCTCGTGTAACAGTTTAACTTTAGTCCGTCCCCTCGCCCCGGGCGCGAACCAGGGACCCTCTGCACACATCAACAACTGACACCCACGAAGCATCGTTACCCATCGCTCCACAAAGGCCGCGGCCCTTGCAGAGCAAGGGGAACCACTACTTCAAGGTCTCAAAGCGAGTGACGTAACCGATTGAAACGCTATTAGCGCGCACCACCGCTAACTAGCTAGCCATTTCACATCCGTTACACTCGCGCTCATCAACGAGCGTCTGCATAGCCAGGCGCTAAAATAGAACTTGGTTCTATTTGTGACGCTTTAAGTCCCGCCTCTCCCATCTCCTCATTGGTTTTTAGGAGCAAATACCCACGTGCCATCTCCTCATTGGTTTATAGGAGCACATACCCACGTGGGTGATTGAAAGATGAACTGAGGTCCACACTCCAGCCCAGTTGGTGGTGGTAACGCACCTTAAAGTTGGTTGCCAACCTCCATATAAAGTCCAAAGAAGAAGACCGAAGGAGGAGAGATTACTAGAAACTCTCGGTTTACCCTTTTATCATTGGATTAATTGTCGGAGTAGAGGACCTTGTGCATTTTAGATAAAATAACAACCCAATGTTTATATCCCAGGACAGATTAGCTAGCAAAGGCAAGCTAGCTAGCTATTGCCATAAATGTTTAACTATTTTTGACCTGTCCCCAAATTAATATAGTTGGTTCAGAGTTAGTTTTGATATTTCAACTTGTGTGTCCAGATCATGTCTGGTGTGGTGGACAAAATCAACATGCGTGCGATAGGGCATGCGGACGCACGTGTGCTTTTGGTCTGGTCAGAATGTTTTTTGTTTTTTAGCCTTATTTTACCAGGTAAGCTGTAAGGCTGCATCTCAAATGGCAGGACGCATAGTGAATATGGTGCCATTCGGAAGCATCATAACACTTAACTCTACATAATACAGTCATAACAATATAACAGATGGCATTACAACTATTATTGAATTTGACAGATTATAACAACTGATGTTACTGTTGTTTTGTTATGATGACACAAACATAGTTAGAGAAGCTACATTGATGTTCCTCTGGACCGCTTGGTATGATGGGAAACAAACAAACAAAGAAACAATTTAAATAAAATGTCTTATAAAGAGTATATCTACCTCAAGCTGGGGTCAGCACCCATCCATCCAGAACTATCCTTCTTGATAGCGGAGTGATACACTTGGAGACCCCTTTCACCCATCATCACACTTTGGTAACTTTGCGCCTGGACATGAAACTCCTGTGGCATCCCAGAGTCATAGTCCGTATAGTTAACCCCAGGGAACGAAGTACAGGGAAAGGGTTTACGTGCTCCACGAGACATGCAATTTCCGTTGTCACAATATTTACAGAACCAATATCCATCCGCCACGGGACAGGGTCCCTCGTGCCCTGGTTCGATTTTGATGTTATGGCTGCTTTGGATTTGATCATTAACTGTCGATGTGTCCGGAAAGTCCCTACCAAACACCAGGGTTGGGGGGTCTTTGCATAATGGAGAACTTAAAGGTAACAGTTCGTCAAACTGAGAGGGCACTGCGTTACCGTTATCCAGATTCACGAACATGTCCGAGTTTTTACGGGGATCTCGGGCCATCTCCAAATCGTGCGTAGGCCTTGTCACGTTCCATTCGCTGTCCCTTTCTCGCTCCGGGGTCTGTAAAAAACCCAAGACATTTGGTCCACAAATGTCTTGATTTACTTCGAATGATGGCCCATTTGATATAATTATCGTTTTCCTCGGCATCTGGGTGGTTAACTCTGAGGTCAAACTGGCGCCATCTCCAAAATCCTCCGAGACGGAGAAACGGTTTCCGTGATTTGGGCCGCTGTCTGCAGAGAACGGAGTGTCGCCCCGTCCATTATCCACTATCTCGTTAAACTGCGAACTCAAACCTAAAGACACAGACACCGCGTCACTTAATTCATTGGCTGTATGTGATTTATTTGTGCCACTCTGCATTGTTGTTTTGATTCCGTCACAGACGCGCATGGTTCCAAACAAATACGTGATCTCTAGGTCTCCGTTTTGCACAGTAGAATCTAAAACTCGAGGAGCTACAAAAAATGTCCCGTAATGTGAGAGTAGAAGCAACTACGTCAAATCCAAACGCAACCGTGTCACCGGAGACTCCTGCTATGTCGTTATGTCTGGCCACCACCCATAGCCACATCGAACTACGGGATCCTACATTAACAACAAGTCACTTCGACGCCTCCGCGCTTTGCTCATTCGGGTGTGACCTCCGCAGCTCAGTGAAGGGAATGGCTGGCGCGTGTCCAAGTTGAGACTTGTGTGGGGTAAAGTGCATTCTCTACCGTATTATTATTGTCTGTTTATAACACATTGTTCTAAATGTATATGGTTCTAAATCTATGTTGATCTAAATATGTCTGTTACTTATTTGACTGTTGCTATTCTCACTGTAAAGTATATTTGAAATATATTTTTAATAAAGTTGTAGAGACAAGAGTGCCTCTGTTGCTGGTTCGTCTTATCTCCCAGTCAAAACACAGTGTGTGCTTTCCTCCTCCTTCAGTATAGTAACACAACAACAGTGAGTTGTTACAGTGTTTTTCTGACCCACAGACTCTCCGGTAATGTGTTTTAAAAAAGTGATTGAAAGCTATGTCGCAACAGTTGTTCCGTTTGTGTAATGGCAGCATAATGTCAGTTGTCATATTTTATTTTTTATATATATTTTAACATTTTAGTCATTTAACAGATGATCTTATCCAGAGTGAATTACAGTGCTGAGTGCATACATTTTTATACTTTTTTCGTGCTGGTCCTCCATGCTCTACCAACTGAGTTACACGGGACCATAAATCATAAGATTAGTTCAAAGATTATATGTCACATATTATGACAGGATTATTAATTTATGTAGCCTATACCCATGCCTTATGATAGAGGTTTGTAGGAAAGTGTTATCAAACATTGAGTGTAAATGGGTATTTTATTTTTATTAAGTATTTTATCAACATTTAAACATTAAAATTAAATAGGCAATAGGCACTTTGCAGGTCTAGAGTACATACATACTTCATGGCACCTGCAGGGTTAGTTCCTGTTGCAACATAGATTGTTGTCTTTCAACATAACATATTTTCCTTGAGGAAAAATGTACTTACTACGACCACCATGTTACAGTATCTTAAGATGACTGCACTAACTGTAAATCTATCTGGATAAGAGCTTCTGCTAACTGACTCAATGTAATGTAACTGAGCTGCTCAATGGCCTAATTCCCAAAGAAGATAACTGTATTTTCCCTAGGGAGGGATTTTGTCTTCCAGAATAGTAGACCTCAGATTTCATAACACTGTAAAAAAAAAAATAAAGATGTTGATTCAACTTAAAGCGACCAGCTGCAATATGATTGTGAGTTGGCTCAACAACATTTTTTGTTCCAGCTGGTTATCTTACGATTGTATGTGGAATCAACATATTTGTTTTAAACGGTCCTTACTGTATGTTTTCAGTCATAACAGGCCTACTGAAAAACACACACACTCCGTACAAACAAATGTCAGACCTGCGCGCGCGCGCACACGCGCACACACACACACACACACACACACACACACACACACACACACACACACACACACACACACACACACACACACACACACACACACACACACACACACACACACATCAAGTACAATAATATATGCCTAGAGTGATACAGTAGCTATATACACAGCACTCAACACATATTCAGTGTTGGTTAATGGTATTTATTGGAGTCATAGCAAAGCACTTTGCAAAGGATGTTGTACTCATTGATACAGTTGAAGTCAGAAGTTTACATACACCTTAGCCAAATACATTTAAACTCAGTTTTTCACAATTCCTGACATTTAATCCAGTAAAAATTCCCTGTTTTAGGTCAGTTAGGATCACCACTTTATTTTAAGAATGTGAAATGTCAGAATAATAGTAGAGATAATGATTTATTTCAGCTTTTATTTCTTTCATCACATTCCCAGTGGGTCAGAAGTTTACATACACTCAATTAGTATTTGGTAGCATTGCCTTTAAATTGTTTAACTTGTATCAAATGTTTCGGATAGCCTTCCACAAGCTTCCAACAATAAGTTGGGTGAATTTTGGCCCATTCCTCCTGACAGATCTGGTGTAACTGAGTCAGGTTTGTAGGCCTCCTTGCTCGCACACGCTTTTTCAGTTCTGCCCACAAATGTTCTATTGGATTGAGGTCAAGGTTTTGCGATGGCCACTCCAATACCTTGACTTTGTTGTCCTTAAGCCATTTCGCCACAACTTTGGAAGCATGCTTGGGGTCATTGTCCATTTGGAAGATCCATTTGCGACCAAGCTTTAACTTCCTGATTGATGTCTTGAGATGTTGCTTCAATATATCCACATAATTTTCCTTCCTCATGACACCATCTATTTTGTGAAGTGCACCAGTCCCTCCTGCAGCAAAGCACCCTCACAACATGATGCTGCCACCCCGTGCTTCACAGTTGGGATGGTGTTCTTCAGCTTGCAAGCCTCCCCCTTTTTCCTCCAAACATAACGATGGTCATTATGGCCAAACAGTTCTATTTTTGTTTCATCAGACCAGAGGACATTTCTCCAAAAAGTTCTCCATGTGCAGTTGCAAACTGTAGTCTGGCTTTTTTATGGCGGTTTTGGAGCAGTGGCTTCTTCCTTGCTGAGCGGCCTTTCAGGTTATGTCGATATAGGAATCGTTTTACTGTGGAAATAGATACTTTTGTACCTGTTTCCTCCAGCATCTTCACAAGGTCCTTTGCTGCTGTTCTGGGATTGATTTGCACTTTTCACACCAAAGTACGTTCATCTCTAGGAGGCAGAACGAGTCTCCTTCCTGAGCGGTATGACGGCTGCATGGTCCCATGGTGTTTATACTTGCATACTATTGTTTGTGCAGGTGAACGTGGTACCGTCAGGCGTTTGGGAATTGGTCCCAAGGATGAACCAGACTTGTGGGGGTCTACAATTTTTTTTCTGAGGTCTTGGCTGATTTCTTTTGATTTTCCCATGATGTCAAGAGGCACTGAGTTTGAAGGTAGGCCTTGAAATACATCCACAGGTACACCTCCAGTTGACTCAAATTATGTCAATTAGCCTATCAGAATCTTCTAAAGCCATGACATAATTTTCTGGAATTTTCCAAGCTGTTTAAAGGCACAGTCAACTTAGTGTATGTAAACTTCCGACTTCAACTGTACCTGTGAAATATATATCCATCCTAAGAAAATATTGCAATTAAGCTCAAACCCTTCCTCTCACTAATCTATCCATACCCTTCCTGTCACTAATCTATTCATACCCTTCCTGTCACTAATCTATTCATACCCTTCCTGTCACTAATCTATCCATACCCTTCCTGTCACTAATCTATCCATACCCTTCCTGTCACTAATCTATTCATACCCTTCCTGTCACTAATCTATCCATACCCTTCCTGTCACTAATCTATTCATACCCTTCCTGTCACTAATCTATGGATACATAAAAATATGGTTTTCATGCTATATCAGCTAATAATTATTTTGCATAGATTCATTTCAAGATTGCAAAAACCATGAGCAAAAGCAGCATAAATTATGATATATTATGATTAATAATATCATCACTCACTTTGATTCTGGTACTAGTAGCCTACAGTCTGTAGTCCACAGAATTTTACTTGACCAAACTACAAATCCCATGAAGTTGTCACTCTTTAGTCACGGGAGACAACACACTACTGGGGAGAGGCATTAAAGACTTAGTCATTACACTGTACCTGCCTATATGACTCCCATTTAAATACATAGATTCAGTACAGACTCTTGTTCTCTCTCTCACACACACACACACACACACACACACACACACACACACACACACACCTCTCTCATTCGTATTCTTTCTATCCTTCACATGGACTCAAACTCGTCGATGCGTTGCTTGGTGTTGCCTTGTCGTATCTGACGGAGGGTCCTGTACTTGTCCCGGCCGGCCTTAACGTTCTTCGCGTGGATCAGGTCGTTGGGAGTATTCTTACTGTCGTCTCGAGCGCTGGCCAACTCACTACTCAGGGCCTGAGGACAAACAGACAACAAGGACACAAATAAACTTGTGGAGCGTCAACATAATGTACTATACATGGAATGAATGTGTGGTACATGTGTAACGCATGTGGTCTAAGAACCATAGCTCTCATTTCAGAGCTCAGGGCTGGAGGACATTTTTACATTTAGTCAGGACTGAACCCAACCATGCAGAATTATGGTTAGGTTAGGGCCATAGGGTATATGTTAAATAAGGTATAGTCAGCCGTTCATTCTTCTGGGCCTCTGTCATGGTCATGAATTAGGATCATGGGTTAAGGTTAAAGGTCATGGAGTGTGGAAGAAGTGAAAAAATGATGGTTGTCTATCAACAATGACAAACCACCGGGGTCTGACAACCTGCCCAGCGTCGTCCAGGTTAGGGGAGGGTTTGGCCGGCATGGATGTTCTTGTACCATCACAGACTAGCGACTCCTGGTGGCGGGCCGGGCGCAATGCACGCTGACACGGTCGCCAGGTGTACAGTGTTTCCTCGGTTGGCTTCCAGGTTAAGCAAGCAGTGTGTCAAGACCCAGTGCGGCTTAGCTGGGTTGTGTTTTGGAGGACGCAAGGCTCTTGACCTTTGCCTCTCCCGAGTCCGTACGGGAGTTGCAGCGATGGGACAAGACTGTAACTACCAATTGGATACCACGAAATTGGGGAGAAAATGGGATAAAAAAATAAGAAAATAAAAAAAGATTAAATAAAGCCCCATTTACCTACTCAAATAGCCGACCAATCAGACAATTTGACCAATCAAACAAATTGACAACAGACTTTCAGCACGCTTATAGGGAAGGACATTCAACAAGCACGGCACTTACAAATGACTGATGATTGGCTGAGAGAAATATAAAAATATTGTAGGAGCTGTTTTGTTAGACTTCAGTGCCGCTTTTGACATTATTGATCATAGTCTGCTGATGGAAAAACGTATGTGTTATGGCTTTACACCCCCTGCTATCTTGTGGATAAAGAGTTACCCGTCTAACAGAAGACAGAGGGTGTTCTTTACTGGAAGCCTATCCAACATAATCCAGGTAGAATCAGGAATTCCCCAGGGCAGCTGACTAGGCCCCTTACTTTTTTCAGTCTTTACTGCCACTGGCTTTGAGTGACGTGTGTAGTGACTCAACACTATACACATCAGCTACCACAGTGACTGAAATGACTGCAACACTTAACAAAGAGCTGCATCTAGTTTCAGAATGGGTGGCAAGGAATAAGTTAGTCCTAAATATTTCAAAAACTTAAAGCATTATATTTGTGACAAATCATTTACTAAAACCTAAACCTCAACTAAATCTTGTAATAAATAACGTGGAAATTGAACAAGTTGAGGTGACTAAACTACTACTGTCATGGTCAAAACATATTGATACAACAGTAGCTAAGATGGGGAGAAGTCTGTCCATAATAAAGTGATTCTCTACCTTCTTAACAACACTATCAACAAGGCAGGTCCTACAGGCCCTAGTTTTGTCGCACCTGGACTACTGTTCAGTCGTGTGGTCAGGTGCCACAAAGAGGGACCTCGGAAAATTAGAATTGGCTCAGAACAGGGCAGTACGGCTGGCCCTTAAATGTACACGGAGAGCTAATCTCTCATGGCTCAACGTTGAAGAGAGATTGACTTCATAACTACTTGTTTTTGTAAGAAGTGTTGACATGTTGAATGTACCGAGGTGGCTGTTTAAACTACTAGCACACAGCTCAGACACCCATCCATACCCCACAAGCATGCCACCAGAGGTCTCTTCACAGTCCAGAACACACTACGGGAGGTGCACAGTACTACATAGAGCCATGACTACCATGGAACTCTATTCCACATCAGGTTACTGATGCAAGCAGTAAAATTAGATTTAAAAAACATAAAAATACACCTTATGGAACAGCTTGGACTGTGAAGAGACACACACAGGCATACACACATGATAAGACACACACATCTACACACACATGGGTTTTGTATTGTAGATATGTGATAATAGAATAGAGGCCTGAGGGAACACAATGTGTTGTGAATAGTGTTATGAAATGTAATGTCATGTAATATTTTTTATTGTATATAACTGCCTTAATGTTGCTGGACCCCAAGAAGAGAAGGGTACCCTTAATCAATACAAATGCGTTATGGGTTAAGTTAGGGTCTGACTGTGTCTGACCTTGAGATGGTGAGGTGTTTCTTCAGCCGTTTGTTCTTCTGGGCCTCCGTCATGGTCATGAGTCAGGGTTAATTAAAGGTCATAGGTTATGGGTTAGGGTTAATTAAAGGTCATAGGTTATGGGTTAGGGTTAATTAAAGGTCATAGGTTATGGGTTAGGGTTAATTAAAGGTCATAGGTTATGGGTTAGGGTTAATTAAAGGTCATAGGTTATGGGTTAGGGTTAATTAAAGGTCATAGGTTATGGGTTAGGGTTAATTAAAGGTCATAGGTTATGGGTTAGGGTTAATTAAAGGTCATAGGTTATGGGTTAGGGTTAATTAAAGGTCATAGGTTATGGGTTAGGGTTAATTAAAGGTCATAGGTTATGGGTTAAAGGGGAACTTCACTCAAAAACATAATTTTAGTATTTGTTTCATTAGTCCACTGTTGATACGGTCCCAAAATGTTTAGCATGTCAGCAGCCAAGTTTTCAAGATATTGGACTTTCAGGAAGCAAAGTGTCACCTTTGATGCCTTTTACATCATCATGATGATGTGGTTGGTGACACTTTGCTTCATGAAAATCCAATATCTTGACAACTTGACTGCTGACATGAAAAACATTTTGGGACTGTATCAACAGTGGACTAATGGGGGAAAAAGTAGAGTTCCCCTTTAAGTTAGGTGTTTCTGACCTTTAGGTGTTTCTGTAGCCGTTCATTCTTCTGAGCCTCCGTCATGCGTTCCTCCTCGCTGCGGTCTCTGACCATTCCTGGTGATGTCAGCTCGGCGCTGGCCTCGGCACTGCTCTCGTCGGTCTCGTCGTGGTCCCCCTGCACAGAGTCCTGGATGGGGACACTGATGACTTTAGTCTTCAAATCAACCTCCACCATGACCGCCAGACAACAAACACACATGACCGCTCACAGTGGATAACGCTATCACACACACACACGCTCACTCACACACACACACTCACTCACACACACGCTCGCTCACATTGAAGCACTGTGGTTAGATAGAGGATAACACACTCACTCACACACACTCACACACTCTCACTCACATTTAATCTCTGTGGTTAGATAGAGGATAACGCCATCACACTCACACACTCTCACTCACATTTAATCTCTGTGGTTAGAGGATAACGCCATCACACACACTCACACACTCTCACTCACATTTAATCTCTGTGGTTAGATAGAGGATAACGCCATCACACACACTCACACAGTCACACACTCTCACTCACATTTAATCTCTGTGGTTTGATAGAGGGTTACGCCATCACACTCACACATTCATTCATTCCTTCATTTATTCTCTCACCCTCTTCTGCCATCTCTTTGTATCGTCATCCTTCTTCTGCTTTACGTCCTCCAGAAGGGAGATCTTAGAGGTCAGATCAGTAGCCTGGAAAAATAACCTTAGAATAATAAATGATTCTCCTAGTGTCTGTCCGTCTGTCTGTCCGTCCGTCCGTCCGTCTATTTGTATTTATTATGGATCCCCATTAGCTGCTGCCAAAGCAGCAAAATTAAGGCAGTTTATACAATTTTAAAAACATTACAATACATTCACAGATTTCACAACACACTGTGTGCCCTCAGGCCCCTACTCCACCACTACCACATATCTACAGTACTAAATCCATGTGTATGTATAGTGTGTATGTTATTGTGTGTGTGTGTATGCGTTTGTCTGTCTGTCTGTCTGTCTGTCTATGTGTGTGTGTGTGTGTGTGTGTGTGTGTGTGTGTGTGTGTGTGTGTGTGTGTGTGTGTGTGTGTGTGTGTGTGTGTGTGTGTGTGTGTGTGTGTGGCTGTGTGTGGCTGTGTGTGTGGCTGTCTCTGTCTGTCTATGTGTGTGTGGCTGTCTGTCTGTCTTTGTGTGGTGTCTGTCTGTCTGTTTGTCTATGTGTGTGTGGCTGTCTGTCTGTCTATGTGTGTGTGGCTGTCTGTCTGTCTTTGTGTGGTGTCTGTCTGTCTGTCTGTCTGTCTGTCTGTCTATGTGTGTGTGTACCAGGTTCTCCTGGTTCTTCATCTGGCTCTCTGACTGCTGTAGGAGGGATGCCTTGGCCTCTTCCGCTGCCTTGCGCTCCTTCTCCAGACGCTCTGCCTCCTCCTGGGAAAACGTCCTCTCTTTCTCCAGCTCCAGGGCCCTGCGAGTCTGCTCATCCAGCTCTACACACACACACACACACACACACACACACACACACACACACACACACACACACACACACACACACACACACACACACACACACACACACAAACACACAAACACACACACACACACAGACAGACAGACAGACAGAGAATAATATGAACACACACAAGCATGCATGCACATACAGCACACACACTGTCAGATGACAGAATGAGTCTGACCTTCCTGAGCTTTCTTGGTCTCTTCCTCAATCTGTTTCAGTCTGCCTATCAGCTCCATGGTTTCTCTGGCGATCTTCTCTGTCTCCTTCTCCGCATTCTCTCTCTTCTTCTTCTCGCTTTCAAGCAGAGCTCTGGGACGAGGGATACGAGGGATGAGTAAACACCTGCTAACAAACTCATCTCTATCACTCTCTCTCTCTCTTTTCTCCATGTCTCTGTCCTCACTTCTCCATCTGTCTCTTAGTCTTCTCCTCGCGGGCCTGGGCTTTCATCTGTTGGACCTCGATGGAGTCTGGCTTCCTCCTCCTCATGTACAGGTCGTGGTTCCCCATGCACAGTGCCAGGATACGCTTGTTGATCCGTAGACGAGGGGCGTAGAACACAAAATCCTGGAACAGACTCATTTACCACAAATGTACTTATCAGTGCCTCTTGCAAAAAATGAAGTGACATTTTTTATACTTAACAAACGGGTATTATCAGAGGTTTGAATTATAACCAAATACACAGCAGATAAAGAAACAGAGGTGACGTACCGGGGCTTTCTTGTCCATGGGCTTTATAACAAACTTCTTGTCGTTGAAGGAAATGTTTCTGATCTCACTCCATGGGAAGCCGATCTTAGGGGTCATCCTATAAAGAAAACACTGTAGGATAGTTCACTCCAAAACCAAAGTTCATCCAATGTTTTCAGACTTCAAAAGTAGTCTAATGTCATGACGAATCTACAGAGAATTCAGATCTATACTGAACAAAAAATATAAACGCAACAATTTCAAAGATTTCAAAGATTTTACTGAGTTACAGTTCATATAAGGAAATCAGTCAATTGAAGTAAACTAATTAGGCCCAAATCTATGGATTTCACAGATACCTTAAAAAAAAAAGGTAGGTGCGTGGATCAGAAAACCAGTCAGTATCTGGTGTGACCATCATTTGCCTCATGCAGCGCGACATATCTCCTTCACATAGAGTTGATCAAGCTGTTGATTGTGGCCTGTGGAATGTTGTCCACTCCTCCTCAATGGCCGTGCGAAGTTGCTCAATATTGGTGTGAAATGGAACAAGCTGTCGTACACGTCAATCAAGAGCATTCCAAATATGCTCAATGGGTGACATGTCTGGTGAGTATGCAGGCCATGGAAGAACTGGGACATTTTCAGCTTCCAGGAATTGTGTACAGATCCTTGCGACATGGGGCTGTGCATTATCATGCTGAAACATGACGTGATGGCGGCAGATGAATGACACGACAATGGGCTTCAGGATCTCATCACGGTATCTCTGTGCATTCAAATTGCCATCGATAAAATGCAATTGTGTTCGTTGTCCGTAGCTTATGCCTGCCCATACCATAACCCCATCGCCACCATGGGGCACTGCTAAATTTACATATTGAGTTTATATTTTTGTTCAGTGTAGTTAAAGGTTCCTACTTGTCAGTGTTCTGGTATATGTTGAGGCCCAGAGCGTCTACCCCCAGCCACAGCTCTGAACCCTTCTTGTTCTTGATGCTGAAGTAGTTGACTCCATACATCTCTAGATCCTGAGCTATCTTCAGATACTCCACCATGGCATCCTCCCTGGGGACAGATTGACACAGAGACAGACACAGACACACATAGACACAGACAATCAGTGAGAAAGATGCTCTGTATGAAGCTATCATAATGCTTAGCACATTCTACATACACTGAGTGTACAAAACATGAAGGACACCTGCTCTTTCCATGACATAGACTGACCAGGTGAATCCAGGTGAAAGCTATGATCTCATATTAATGTCACCTGAACCCTCTACAGTCTACAGACTAAACCCTGTCTATATGCCGGGGGAGGGAATTGTTTTAAGAAGGTCATACCAAGGATCATTTAGATATTTTATTTTGAATTTTAAGACCCCTTAATGTATCCAAAAAAGTATTATTATTTGATGAATATTTTAATTTGGTCTTACTGCTATTAGCAAATGCATTGAATTACAGATAGTCCCCCAAAAAATCGAAAGGAAGTTTGTTCTGAGGTGTCTTTCTTATATCTGAGAAATATAAGAAAGATCAGGAAACATTTGTTGTTGTTTTTAAAATGTTTATACATGTATTTAACCTCTTATTTTTGGCACTAAACATTCTCCATATATAATTCCATACGTTTTTTCAACTGGTACCGGCGGACCTTCAGACGAGTCTTGTGAGGCCTGTGGAGCAAAACAACCAACAGAAAATGTGTTCGTGAGACCTTTCCACAGACGGGTCATATTAGTGTGTAGCCCAAACTGTTTGGACGCTACAGACAGAAGTTGGCAGATCGGCTGTACCGACTTCAGACGAGTACCAAGACGCTTGTGGGGGTCGTAGGGCAAAATGGAGAACACCATCGTGTTCATGAGAGTCTCATCTTCCCATAGAGGGGTTTGTAGGCCAAACCATTAGGATGCTACAGACGATTTTGTGAGATTTCTGGGATGCCTCATGGTCTTACAAACATATGCAGAAGTCCGAATGCGGTGGATTGAGACATATCCAATGCAAACAAAAGATATCTCTAGCTTAAACTGACATATTTTTCATGGGGATTTGTTTATTATGCTAATTAGATTTCCACAGGGGTGCGGACATTGACTTTAGTTTTTTTTAAATCCACTTCAATTACGGGAGATGAAGGAGTGGAGACAGGTTAAAGAATGATGTTTAAGTCTTGAGACAATTGAGACATGGATTGTGTATGTGTGCCATTCAGAGGGTGAATGGGCAAGACAAAATATTTAAGTGCCTTTGAACGGGGTCTGGTAGGTGCCAGGCACACCGGTTTGGGTCAAGAACTGCAATGCTGCTGGGTTTTTCACGCTCAACAGTTTCCCATGTGTATCAAGAATGGTCCACCACCCAAAGGACATCCAGCCAACTGGACACAACTGTGGGAAGCATTAGAGTCAACATGGGCCAGCATCCCTGTGCAACGTTTTCGACACCTTATAAAGTCCATGCCCCGACGAATTGAGGCTGTTCTGAGGGCAAAAGAGGGGGGTGAAACTCAATATTAGGAAGGTGTTCTTAATGTTTTGTACATCAGTGTAAAATCAGTGCAATACAAGTAAGCCAGTGTTAACTTGGATTGGACTGTGAGTAGAGAGGACATGTGATCTTACCTCAGCACTCCCTTGTGCTCCTCATGCCACACCTTTATCCTATTCTCCCACTGCTCCTTGTTCAGCTTGTGCTGCTCCAGAACCCTGGGGGTAGAGGACACGAGAAGGGTCAATTAGGAGGGTAGAGAGAAGACGGTGGTTAAGAGCGCTGGGCCGGTACCCGAAAGGTCGCTGGTTCAAATCCCAGAGCAGACTAGGTGATCCGTTGATGTGCCTTTGAGCAAGGCACTTAACTCTCTCTGGATAAGAGTGTCTGCTAAATGAAATGGAATTGACCCCAACACTGATCTGAGTATGGAAGACAACAATCAGAGGAGTGTTCAGGGAGACTTGGAATAGATCTCTCTTCAAAATGATCATAGAAGATCAACAAATTCAGTGGACTGTTTCACCAGTTTAGCTTCTGTTTGTGGGCTGAGGTATGTCACACAGGGAGACGACACACCTCTGGGGAAGCAGCTTGTCCCTGCTGAGGTAACCAGGGAAATGGTAGGCCTTCTTGTAGTCTCCATGTTTGGTCTGAACAGAGTAGGAGGCCAACAGCACAGCTGTCTCAGGAGGACAGTAGATATCATCATTCAGGATGCCCTCCTTCACCTGCAGTGACATACATTATAAACAGTGTGAGGTGTGTGTGTGTGTGTGTGTGTGTGTGTGTGTGTGTGTGTGTGTGTGTGTGTGTGTGTCTAACCTGTGTACATCTTAATACACATACAGTGCATTTGGAAAGTATTCAGATCCCTTGAGTTTTTCCACATTATGCTACATTACAGCCTTATTCTAAAATAGATCAAATAAAAATGTTCCTCAATATTTTGGGGCAAATTAAAAACAATTCAAATATGAAATAAATTATTTACATAAGTATTCAAACCCTTTGATGTGAGACTCGAAATTGAGCTCAGGTGCATCCTGTTACCATTTATCATCCTTAAGATGTTTCTACAACTTGATTGGAGTCCACCTGTGGTAAATTCAATTTATTGGACATGATTTGGAAAGGCATACACCTGTCTATATAAGGTCCCACAAAAACCAAGCCATGAGGTCTAAGGAATTGTCCGTAGAGCTCCGAGACAGAATTGTGTCGAGGCACAGATCTGGGGAAGGTGACCAAGAAACGGATGGTCACTCTTACAGAGCTCCAGAGTTCCTCTGTGGAGATGGGAGAACCTTCCAGAAAGACAACCGTCTCTGCAGTACTCCACCAATCAGGACTTTATGGTATAGTGGCCAGACTGAAGCAACTCCTCAGTAAAAGGCACATGACAGCCCACATAGAGTTTGCCAAAAGGCACCTGAAGGACTCAGACCATGAGAAACAAGATTCTCTCCAAGCAGCGTCACGTCTGGAAGAAACCTGGCAACATTCCTACGGTGAAGCATGGTGGTGGCGGCATCATGCTTTGGGGATGTTCTTTAGCAGCAGGGACCGGGAGACAAGTCAGGATCGAGGGAAAGATGAATGGAGCAAAGTACAGAGAGATCCTTGATGAAAACCTGCTCCAGAGCACTCAGGACATCAGACTACGGCAAAGGTTCCCCTTCCATCAGGACAACGACCCTAAGCACACAGCCAAGACAAAGCAGGAGTGGCTTCGGGACAGGTCTTTGAATGTCCCAAATACAAGTGTGCCAAGCTTGTAGCACCATACCCAAGATGATGCGAGGCTGTAACCACTGCCAAAGGTGCTTCAACAAAGTACTAAGTAAAGGGTCTGAATACTTATGAAATGCAGAAATAAAAAATAAAATCAATTTTTTTTTTTGCTTTGTCATTATGGGGTATTGTGTGTAGATTGATGAGAAAAAAAACTGATTGAATCAATTTTAAAATAAGGCTGTAACGTAACAAAATGTGGAAGAAGTGAATACTTTCCCGAATGCACTGTATGTGTAGGGGAGAGTGGGGTAAGTTGTTTCTAGGATCTATACACAAAATGAATCATGTGACCAAATATTTTTTATTTGTTAATTTTTGTTACCCCTTTTTCTCCCCAATTTCGTTGTATCCAATTGGTAGTTACAGTCTTGTCTCATCGCTGCAACTCCTGTATGGACTCGGGAGAGGCGAAGGTTGAGAGCCGTGCGTCCTCTGAAACCCACCCAAGCCGCACTGCTTCTTGACACAATGCCCACTTGACCCGGAAGCCAGCTGCACCAATGTGCCGGAGGAAACACCGTACACCTTGCGACCGTGTCAGCGTGCACTGCGCCCGGCCCGCCACAGGAGGCGCTAGTGCGCGATGGGACAAGGACATCCCTGCCGACCAAACCCTCCCCTAATCTGGACGACACTGGGCCAATTGTGCGCCGCCCCATGGGTCTCCCGGTCGCGGCCGGCTGCGACAGAGCCTGGACTCGAACCCAGAATCTCTAGTGACACAGCTAGCACCGCCTTAGACCACTACGCTACTCGGGAGGCCATGTGACCAAATATTTGTTCTGAGGGCAAAAGTGGGGTTGCAACTCAATATTAGGAAAGTGTCCTCAATGTAAATCTGAATGTAGGCATACATTGAAGATATACAATATACCACACCCCCATTCCATGAATTAAACTTTGACCTACCAGCACCCACTGTCACAGGACACCAGCACCAACTTACCCCAATGCGGCTCAATTTACCCTGTCCCTATGTTCAAGTTACCCAAGACCCAGGGTAAGTTGTGCCAAGAGACCACTTTTTTTAGACAAGCTATGATTTCAAAACTGTAATGTTTAAATTAATTCTGATTATTTACAGCAGGGATGGGCAACTTTGATGTCTGCGTACCCTCACCTGCAGTCAGATCTGACCCTAGCCTTTTGAGGGCCCTATGTGGCATTTTGTTGTAAGAAATGTTCCTCTTGACAGCGGAGGGAAAATTTGAAATTTTAGAGTAAATTCCTGCAGTTCTACACATTTTGCCATGGGGCGTAAAGAAAATGTTGTGGTTTTAAAGCCAGTTTGCTACAGGGTGGAGAGAAATGTTTGCAGTTTTTAATATCTGAGTGAGAGTGACTAACAAAATGAATGTGGGCCCCACGGTCGGTTATTCGACCATGATTACTACAAGTTTAGATAGCTGGCTAGACTAACTTACCAATGTAAAACATTTTTGTTGACACAGGCTAATTGAGAGACTGCCAGTGACTGACATAACAAGAGAAAAACTGCTGCTGCACAACCACATTTCTAAATTGCACTTTGTGTAAGTTGAGACCCCGACTGAGTTCCTAAAACTCACAACATTCTGAAATATATGTAGAGATCTTTGTTAGAAAGAATACTATATTTCGCTTGACGTAGTGATGCTGAATGTAAACAATGTCTCAACATACTCTACTCTCCCCTATGCTAGCATGTTACTATTGATCTTTGGTCTGACCTAGTATTGACTCAGTTCTCTTTATAAGAGCCTATTTTGGATTTTCTATTCCTTTACCTTTGATATTGAACATTGCGTTGTTGAGGAAGAGCTTGTAAGTAAACATTTCTCTGTACTGTTTACACCTGTTGTTTCCTGTGAACGTGACAAATAAACTTTGATTTGATGTATGTGTGTGTGCGCGTGTGTGCACGTGTGTCTGGCCAGCTCGTGTGTGTGTGTGTGTGTGTCTGTGTCTGCGCATGTAGTCGTGTGTGTGTGTGTGTGTGTGTGTGTGTGTGTGTGTGTGTGTGTGTGTGACCTGCAGGAAGAAAAGTCGTTGCGTGGCCTCTTGGATCAGTTCCTCAGCTACGTCTTCAGGGTAGAACTTGGCCCTGAACTTTATCAACAGAGGGTTCTCCCTGCGTACATCCTGAGCTGTCACCTGGGAACATTACAGCATTGCAACAACATTAGTTAATAAGTGAATGAATGAGCATGGGTGTGTGTTTACTCTGTGTGTGTGTGTTTACTCTGTGTGTGTGTGTGTGTGTGTGTGTGTGTGTGTGTGTGTGTGTGTGTGTGTGTGTGCGTGCGTGCGTGCGTGCGTGCGTGCGTGCGTGCGTAGAGCTGGATGAGCAGACTCGCAGGGCCCTGGAGCTGGAGAAAGAGAGGACGTTTGCCCAGGAGGAGGCAGAGCGTCTGGAGAAGGAGCGCAGGACAGTGGAAGAGGCAGTCCTGTATGTTGTTACTGTCTGAGGAGAGTAGTGAGGATGTACTCACCCTCTTGTTGAGTTTCAGCCAGGTAGAGAAGCCTTTGCTGTCCTGGTACTGTAGGCCGAAGAACCAGGTCTCTCTCAGCCCGATGGTCTTCACTATCTACACAACAATGAAGAAGAAGATTACTTGTTTGTCCATAGTCGAGGAAACAGAGATTTGTCTGTCTGTCCGTCCGCCTGTCTGTCTGTCCGTCCGTCCGCCTGTCCACGTACCTGGTCGAAGAGTTGTTTGCCAGTGGTGCTGGGCAGGATGGCAAACTCCAGCTCAGCGTCCATGGTGGTGACGCGAACATTGATCTACCAGAGGGCGTTCACATAGACACAAACTGGAGTATGAATGGGAGGAGAGAGAACTTAATAGCCTATTAAAACACAAAGATAGAGTAATGGTTAGTATAATAGGTAGTATGGTTTACAATAGGGGATAGGCATGCAGAATACACTGAACAGAAATATAAACGCAACATTCAACAATTTCAAAGATTTTACTGAGTTCAAAGTTCAAATGAGGAAATCAGTCAATTGAAATAAATTAACTAATCTATGGGTTTCACATGACTGGGAATACAGATATGTATCTGTTAGTCACAGATACCTTTAAAAAAAAAATGGGCCTCAGGATCTCGTCACTGTATTTTTGTGCATTCAAATTGCCTTAGATAAAATGCAATTGTGTTTGTTGTCCTTAGCTTATGCCTGTCCATACCATAACCCCACCGCCACCACGGGGCACTCTGTTCACAACGTTGACATCAGAAAACCGCTCGCCCACACGACACCATACACGTGGTCTGCGGTTGTGAGGCCGGTTGGGCGTACTGCCAAATTCTCTTAAACAACGTTGGAGGCGCCTGAAATTGACATTCAGCTCTGGTGGACATTCCTGCAGTCAGCATGCAAATTGCACGCTCCCTCAAAACTTGAGACTGTGGCATTGTGTTGTGTGACAAAACTTCACATTTTAGAGTGGCCTTTTATTGTCCCCCAGCACAAGGTGCACCTGTGTAATGATCATGCTGTTTAATCAGCTTCTTGATATGCCACACCTGTCAGGTGGATGGATTATCTTGACAAAGGATAAATGCTCATCAACAGGGATGTAAACAACTTTGTGCACAACATTTTTGAGAAATAAGCTTTTTGTGCATATGGAAAATGTCTGGGATCTTTTATTTCAGCTCATAAAACATAGGACCAACACTTTACATGTTGCGTTTATATTTTTGTTCAGTGTACTAAGGGGCTAAGCGAATTATATGTCTCTTACTATGATTGTAAAATTGTGTGCTAGGTTCTTCGTGACGTAAAAGACCCCCAAAATATAATATAATTATGTTTCTTACATTTTTCTGTTCAACCTGCAGGATCATCCAATCGCAAGTGGTTGTAGGGGACTACAATCAAAACATGAAGCCCACAAGGTATTTTTAAACATTAAATATTATTTAGGGAGAATTCTCAGAACAAAATAGAGTTGAGAGTATTCTCAGAACAGGGGAAGGTTTATTCTAGAATAAAGGATCCACACAGAACTGTAGTGTAGGTTTATATTGTTGCTGTTGTTGTTTTGATGTCAATCATGTTAGTGAAAGTTTCCACATTGTGTGGACAATAAAAAAATATATAATAAGTTCAAACCCATCCCAGGTAGCCCCCGCTAGGATTTCCGAGGTGGTTTTTAACACTGATTATGGAGCAAATTGGGATAAAGTTACGAAACAGCTGAGATCAGAGACGGCCAGGCCAACCAGGGAGGCCCATATATAGGCCCATTATCATATGTTTAATCAATCAATCAATCAATTTTATTTTATATAGCCCTTCGTACATCAGCTAATATCTCGAAGTGCTGTACAGACACCCAGCCTAAAACCCCAAACAGCTAGTAATGCAGGTGTAGAAGCACGGTGGCTAGGAAAAACTCCCTAGTTTAATGTTGATCACATCGGCCTATTCTGACCAGGATACTTCAACCACAAAAAAATATGAATGTTTCTTCAAGTACAATGTTTATATTACTCAAAAGTGCTAAGATATAAAAGATTGAGATTCAAAGTTGAGTGAACTCACTGTACTACAAGTATCTCACAGAACAATGTACTGTTGTGTTGAAACGCAAACTTAAAAAAACATTTGTGTCTGATGTGAGTGGTTAGCAAACACGGTATAACTCAGGGTAGTAATACCGTAAACCTTTAAAATGGCTGGTTTCAAGTTGTAATGCCACATGCACAAGTACCGTGAAATGTGAAATGCGTTTCTTGCAAACTCAAAACCCCAAACAATGCAATAATAAATAACAATGTAATGCTAGAAAAATAACACTATAAATAAGAATAGGAAATGTGAAATACACAATAAAGGAAGTAAGCATACTATATACAATAAATAGTTTTCTAGACCATTATTCTGTCTCACAGAGAAACAGAGACATTACTATGGGAAAAAGTTGGCCTTGTTTTACTGTCATGCTACATTTACACAATCTCACCCTAATCTTACACAAACAGCCACATTTTAACTTCAATCCAGATCTTATAGGATAAAGAGTATAAATGGATACTCACAGAAGACATTTGTAGAGATTTGAACTCCTATATTAGTACGTTCCTGAGAGGTTTTTCTTTCGGCATTAGCCTCTTCTCCACAGAGTCATATGAAAGTGCTTTCAATATTCACTGGGATTATGGTGAATTAAAACGAGCCATTGTTGTGTTCTCAGGACTAATCCAATGGCAGCCAAAGTGGATTAGAGCGGTGTACTAACACTTGACCCTCACAGGACCACCGCAAAATGGCGCACAAGACGTTGAATTTACATCCACCTTTAGAATACGATAATTTCATATGAGATATACGATAAGGCAATGTTGATAATATACTGTAGACCTAGCCTTAACCCTAGACCACATTGCCACTAGCCAAGGAAAAAGTGATTAGTAAATACAACACTCAAGGCATTCATTCCTGCTTCTACATTGTTGTTGTTTTGTAAAAGACCCTGTATGTCTTTTTCATTGTTCTTTTTACAACATGTAATTGTTATTTTGTTAAAATAAAATTTTAAGAATTGAAACACAATAAGAAATCTACTATCAACTTTACCCTATGAGTAATGTAGAGTGTAGGCAGTTGGCATCATTATCTTTAGAATTACATTGAAACAATGCAACCGTTTCCATTACAATGTTACAACAACAATGTAACGCCGCGTTTCTTAAAGTATGGGTCGCGACGTAAATGTATAATTATTTCATTAATTACTGGAATTGATTTGGCCAAGTGCAACTGCGCTCTCTGCTTAGCAGCGGTCTCTGCTCAGTTTGGTAGCTGCGCGAGTGCGAGAGATAGCAGGAGATACCCGTGTGCTTCGCGGTTTACCGGATCTTTGGTTCTGCAGTTTTCTTGAAGATCACTCCGCGACCCACACGCTGCAGCGCTGTGGTTCAAGCCACCGACTTGTTGTTCCTCACCGCTGTCAGGAAATGGACTCATGCTAGCCATTTCGTCATGAAACGCAAATATAGTGATAACTTTCTGTCTCTTTTATACAAACTTTGAACTTTGAAATAACGAGGAGCGCCCACAATGTTTTTTTTGTGTGGGGAAGTGCTTAGTAATGAGTCTCTCAAAACGAACAAATTAATAAAACGACACGTCCTGACCAAACATCCAGGCACTACTGTACATAACGGTAAATCCAGGGAGTTATTTCAGAACCGGGCAGAATGCCTCAGGAAACAGTGTTTCAACAGTGGAAGAGTAAGTCAACTAGAAAGGCATTGTCATTTTATAACAAGTGATGATAAGCATAAATAAGGAGTACTATCTCTCATAGTAGTAGATGTGAGTTTCTCTTTCAACAATCCCCTGGCCTTTTAACGTTATACAGCTAATAGCTAACGTTAGCCAAAGCAAGCTAACTAGCTACTGATAGAGCAACCCTAAGAAAGAGTACAGATGAAGATTAAAAATTATCAGGCCTACTGTACATTTTACTGTAGAAATTATTGTTGAAAACAAGTCTAGGTTGGAACAGTTGCTGTTACAGGTAATCATTTTTATTCTGAACTGGAATAAACTGATTGAAGCAAGATGCTTTTTGAGGCAAACACTCACACAGTTCTGGGTTGCTCATCTGCAGCAGGAAGCGGTCTCCAGCCTGACTGAGACAGTAGTAGATGTTCTGATCCAATGTTCTATGCAAGTCAGGGTTCTCAAGTACAGAAACAGTGTCAATGCTGAACATGACCCCAGTGTTGCACTGTCTAAAGCAGCCCAGAATAGACATGCTTGTTGAAAACATCAACCAGCCACACACCTCTCATTAGGACTGTGTGTGTGTGTGTTCTGGTCTACATCTGTGTGATGTGATCAATCAGTTTATTCCAGTTCAGAATAAGAACATATATATTTTAACAGCAACAGTTCCAACCTAGACTTTATATCAACAAATGTATACAGTAAGATGTAGCGTAGGCCTGATAATATTTTATCTATACTGTTACTTTGGGTTGCACGATCAAAAAGCCTGCGTGTGTGTGGTCTGTTATACATCTGTGTAACGTAATCAATCCGTTTATTCCAGTTCAGAATTAAATTATTTATTGTATTTTAACAGCAACAGTTCCAATCTAGACAGGTATGTAAGTGTGTTTTTAATGGGGAAAAATAAACAAAAGATATCTATGGGTATTTCATTATTTGTTTTTGTCTATATTGCATTTTTTTTTTAGACATAAGGGCAATGAAATGTACCGATATTTACGTATAGTTGCATATTTTCCTAAGCTTGGGTCTCAGGAAAAAACAGAATTTCTCATTTGGGTCCCAGGCTGAAAAAGTTGAAGAACCCCTGATGTAACGGGTTTTATCAGATAGTTTCAGTGCAAGACGGACACTATGTAACAGTTTCCAGCGAGGGTGACTGCAGTACAGTACACGTAGGCACTGGTTTTCCTAGCGCATGCGTGGTGCTTCATAGCGCATGTCACGGCTGAAGGTATTGTGTTTTTATTAGCTAGCTGGCAGACCACCCTGTCCTTCCATTAAAATCTAATTTATCAGGCCCTAAAGTCAAAATCATGGGGGACGAACAAGAGATCATGTGCAAACTAGAAAACATTATGGAAATACGGTAAGGATTTTTTTTATTCTTCAAAGAAACCACATCTGGTAAATCAGGTAGCTGGATGGCTCAGGAAAAGAGCAGCGAGAAGCTAATATTAGCGTCTTGGCTTTGTTATTGAGCTAGGAAGCTAGCTATATGTGGTGACATAGGCTTGATCAAGGTTAGCCAGCAGTGGTGACCGTTCTATTGTTCTTGAAAGAACTGCATATAAACTCTCGCTTTTGTTTTGCACATTACAAAATTGCTTGCTAGTTATGTATTATGCATAACCAATCCAACTGTTTGCAGTAACAAAAATCCAGATGCGGAGTGCTTTGCCAGATTAGCGGCTAGCTGGCTACTTAGCTAGCTTTATGTCATTAGCCAGGTAACGTTAGCTAATAATTGGCTAACCATGGTTGGTGGTCCGGGTCCCTCAATGTCTGAGTTAATTCAGGCGGAACCAGTTGCAAATTTGCACATTGTTGAATAGATGTGACGCTGATTAGCTTGGCTTCAGTAGAAAAAAAGATGTCTAGACAAGAATTACTCCAGTTATAACAATGGCATGTCGTGCACGAATATGTCGGTTATGCATGCATTATATTACTTATTTGCGTGACAAATATTCTCGCTCCTTATTTCACAAACTAATCTATTGAAACAGCAACACAATAATAGACTATGATGTCTCGGGTTCTGGTCTTTTTTTATTTTTATCTGAAGAGGCTAACCTGGTTAAATAAAGGAGAAACGATAGAAGATGCCTTAGGGCAATTGGTTTCTGAAGCATGATTGAGTGATGTGAAGTTGAACTGACAGGATGTTGTCTTTGTGTCTTCTGCCCTGTAATCAAATGAATACTTGCAATTGTAAATAGTGCAGTGGTAGGTAACTACCTAATGCTGTAGAATTGGTAACTGGATCATTGGTAAGTAGCCCAGTGGTAAGTAACTACTGAGTGGTGCAGCAGTCTAAGGCACTGCGTTTTAGTGCTAGAGGCGTCACAACAGACCCAGACACTATAGACCTTGGTTCAGCAGTCTAAGGCTCTGCATCTCAGTGCTAGAGGCGTTACTACAGACCCTGGTTCGATTCCAGGCTGTATCACAAACGGACGTGATTGGCCCAGCGTCGTCTGGGTTAGGGTTTGGGGTAGGCAGTCATTTTAAATAAGAATTTGTTCTTAACTGACTTGCCTAGTTAAATAAAGGTTAAACAATTACAGAATGTTGTATAATTGGTAACTAACTACTAGTGCATTTGTAAAGTATCTACTGTGTTACTACATTGGTAACTAGGGGTGTACAGTGATAACTAAGTAGTAATGTATTGGTTAAACTGTGTTTTCTATCATTTCAGGAATAAGACGGTACAGATGCAGAAGATCAAGTCTCGTCTGAAGTCAGAGTTTGAGTCCCTAGAGTCTGAGGAGAAACATCTGAAGGAATACAAACAGGAGATGGACCTCCTTCTGCAGGAGAAGATGGCCCATGTGGAGGAGCTACGACTCATACATGCTGATATCAACGTGGTGGGTAGACAGAGAGCAAGAAAGAGTGTGTGTGTGAGACGAAGTGAGAGACAGAAGCCACTATTCGACTTCTGAATGCACAAAAATATTTTTAAAAGTAACGCATGAAAACATGTTAGTTTTTTTGTTTGAAAAACAGACGTTTTAGGCTTAGTTATAGTGAAACCTCAATTCTGGTGTGTTCATTTTGACAGTTACAAAACATTAAGAACACCTTTCTAATATTGAGTTGCACCCCCTTGCCCTAAGAACAGCCTAAATTTGTCACGGCATGGACATAATGTGTCGAAAGCATTACACAGGGATGCTGGCCATGTTGATGCCGATGCTTCCCACAGTTGTGTCAAGTTGGCTGGATGTCCTTTGGGTGGTGAACCATTCTTTATACACACGGGAAACTGTAGAGCGTGAAAAACCCAACAGCGTTGCAGTTCTTGACACAAACCGGTGCGCCTGGCACCTACTGCCATACCCTGTTCAAAGACACAAATCTTTTGTCTTGCCCTTTCACCCTCTGAATGGCACACATACACAATTCATATCTCAATTGTCTCAAGGCTTAAACATCCTTCTTTAACCTGTTTCCTCCCCTTGAAGTGGATTTGACAAGTGAGATCAATAATAGCTTTCAGCTGGTTTCACCTGGTCCGTCTACATCGTGGAAAGAGCAGGTGTTCATAATGTTTTGTCATTTGGTATTTTAGTAGTACATCTAGCTCTTTTTGCCCCAGTGGTTCAACTCTACCATTGAAATTGTGATGTAGAGGCACCTGGAGAAGGTTCCTATACGTCACCTCAAGGGAGGGGTTCGGTATGAAATACACTCCCTTCTAGATGTGCTGGGTGGTACCACCTTCTGGTTTCGTATAGAAACAAGCACCTTATTTGGCAATGGTCTTGGTAAGTGGAGTGTACCAATATATTTTGCTTGATGCTTCCTTGACTAGACTACTGACGTTACACAAAATTCAAAAGGCAGTAAGGCACACATTCTACATTTTGGTTTACCGTTTCACGCACATCTAAGTCAAATCAAATGTTATTAGTCACATGCGCCAAATACAACAGGTGTAGGTAGACCTTAGAGTGAAATGCTTACTGACAAGCCCCTAACCAACAATGCAGTCTAAAAAATAAGAATAAGGAATAAAAGGAACAAGTAATTAAAGAGCAGCAGTAAAATAACAATAGCGAGACTATATACAGGGGGTACCAGTACAGAGTCAATGTGGAGGCTATATACAGGGGGTATGGGTACAGAGTCAACGTGGAGGCTATATACAGGGAGTACCGGCACAGAGTCAATGTGGAGGCTATATACAGGGGGTACCGGCAGAGTCAATGTGGAGGCTATATACAGGGAGTACCGGCAGAGTCAATGTGGAGGCTATATACAGGGAGTACCGGCACAGAGTCAATGTGGAGGCTATATACAGGGGGTACCGGCAGAGTCAATGTGAGGAGGCTATATACAGGGGGTACCGGCAGAGTCAATGTGAGGAGGCTATATACAGGGAGTACCGGCACAGAGTCAATGTGGAGGCTATATACAGGGAGTACCGGCAGAGTCAATGTGGAGGCTATATACAGGGAGTACCGGCACAGAGTCAATGTGGAGACTATATACAGGGAGTACCGGCACAGAGTCAATGTGGAGGCTATATACAGGGGGTACCGGCAG
The DNA here is from genome assembly GCF_045679555.1 of Salvelinus alpinus. Classification (NCBI taxonomy): domain Eukaryota; kingdom Metazoa; phylum Chordata; class Actinopteri; order Salmoniformes; family Salmonidae; genus Salvelinus; species Salvelinus alpinus. The sequence continues at coordinate 95,510,242 of NC_092089.1, forward strand.
AGTCAATGTGAGGAGGCTATATACAGGGAGTACCGGCAGAGTCAATGTGGAGGCTATATACAGGGAGTACCGGCAGAGTCAATGTGGAGGCTATATACAGGGAGTACCGGCGGCACCGGTTAGTCTCTCTCCCCTTCTCTCTCTGTGTTTTTTTTGGGGGGGGGGGGGGGGGTGTAGTCTATGAGGATTATACATTTAATACGTAGCTACATCCATTGTAACAAGAACTAGAGAAGAATGGTGGTCATTGCAACTTGCTACAACTGATTAGTGGTGCAGTCTGTGGGTTCTACCAGTGGACTAAATCTTATTTAGTGAGAAAGTGTTGGGATCAGGCACAACTACGTTTACACACCCCCAAAATGAATATTTATGAGCAATTCCCGCCACCCATAACTTCTCACCTGAATGCATTTTTTAAAGGTGAAGGGGTTGAGTTACCCTTTAATAGTTTATGTATTTCTCTCCTTCTCCTCCCCAGATGGAGAGCACTATAAAGCAGTCGGAGAACGACCTGAACAAGCTGCTGGAGACGACGCGGAGGCTCCATGATGAGTACAAACCCCTGAAGGAACATGTAGATGCCCTGAGGATGACCCTGGGCCTTCACAGACTGCCCAACCTCAACGAAGAGGAGGAGAAACTCTCTCTGGAGTCAGTACACATTATACACACACACACACACACGGTCGCACAGACACTCACACACACATCAACTGTTCTCTGTGCTATCTTCTATCTCTGTTGCCATAGTTACTTTGAGAAGCAGAAGGCTGAGTGGCAGAAGGAGCCTCATGAGCCCACCATCCCAGAATCCCTTGCAGCAGCGGCTGCCGCGGCCCAACAGCTCCAGGTCTCCCGGAAACAAGATGCCCGCCAGACCGCCACCTTCAGACAACAGCCTCCTCCCATGAAGGTACACAGTACACACCCTCCTATGAAGGTACACACATACACACTCCTCTCCCCTGTCTGTGTACCAACACAAAAATGACACTGTACTGACGTCTGTGTGTCTACATAGTAATAACACACTAACATCTCTGTCATCTCTGTCCTCTCTCCAGGCCTGTCTGTCATGCCACCAACAGATCCATCGTAACGCTCCTATCTGTCCACTGTGTAAGGCCAAGAGTCGCTCCCGCAACCCCAAGAAACCTAAGAGGAAGCCTGACGAGTAGACACACACTCCTACTACCACCTCATATTGCTACATTTCACATCTGGATTTCAGTAAAACGTGTCGTTATAACCTTTCCCCGTGCCATGGAACCTACATTTTGTGTAATCGTCATTATCCTAAGTGTTTTCTTTTTAAACAGTGCTTGAGTGTTGAAATGTAATTGTTAACCTTAAGGTTTAATAGACCCTAACCATGTTATATGCAATAATACACAATATTATACTGTAACTGTACCCATGTTGTGATTGGTTCTGGCATTAAATGTAAAACGTACTGCATTTACTTGTTACTCTGTATTTAACATGTTTGCATTGCATGAACACTTTCCATGGCTGAACTATAATGACTGTGTTGTAACTGTTTGTGATATGAAAGTGGGTTCATTGTTGGACTGTATAACCCAGGAAGTTGTTCTATTGTTTACTGAAGGCATAATGGACGGTCAAGGACTGAGAAAACTATGATGCTTATTTGCTTTTAACAGTGTTGTATGTGAAACTTGAATACAAGAATACAAAAATAAAATGTATTTTGTACTGCAGTTGGAGTTGTATTTTCTTTTATACTTTAAGATGAATCTCATTATAATACACATGATCAATGACACTCAGTGAAAGTCACAGGCTGGGTCACACAGGGCTCTGATGAGAAGTAGTGCAGTACATAGGGGATATTTCAGATATGTCCACACGGTGATAGTGCCAGTACGAAGGTACCTTCAGCTCAGTTCTTGTACTGCTGTCAGGTTAACATTCTGGGCCTTCAAGGTAACCCTTCATTGACATTGCGTTGGCAGAGTACATCCAGATTCCTGTTCTGTCTCCAAGGTAACCCCAAGTTGCTATGTCTTCCTCTGGGCTGCAGTTGTTCCCAGATACTGCTGAGGGAGTCAGAGGGCTTGGGGAGGCTCCTCAGCAGCTCACCCAACAAACATACTGGGAAAATCTCATTTGCATTCTCCTAACCTCTTTCCATGTCTCATCAAAACCCATTGGATGAGAAAGCTACAGGTACCGCCTGGTGTGTGTTGTACCTGTTGCAGAGGTGTGTGTTGTACCTGTTGCGGAGGTGTGTGTTGTACCTGTTGCGGAGGTGTGTGTTGTACCTGTTGCAGAGGTGTGTGTTGTACCTGTTGCGGAGGTGTGTGTTGTACCTGTTGCAGAGGTGTGTGTTGTACCTGTTGCGGAGGTGTGTTGTACCTGTTGCAGAGGTGTGTGTTGTGTGTGTTGTACCTGTTGCGGAGGTGTGTGTTGTACTTGTTGCAGAGGTGTGTGTTGTACCTGTTGCAGAGGTGTGTGTTGTACCTGTTGCGGAGGTGTGTGTTGTACCTGTTGCAGAGGTGTGTGTTGTACCTGTTGCGGAGGTGTGTGTTGTGTGTGTTGTACCTGTTGCGGAGGTGTGTGTTGTACCTGTTGCAGAGGTGTGTGTTGTACCTGTTGCGGAGGTGTGTGTTGTACCTGTTGCAGAGGTGTGTGTTGTACCTGTTGCGGAGGTGTGTGTTGTACCTGTTGCAGAGGTGTGTGTTGTACCTGTTGCGGAGGTGTGTGTTGTACCTGTTGCGGAGGTGTGTGTTGTACCTGTTGCAGAGGTGTGTGTTGTACCTGTTGCAGAGGTGTGTGTTGTACCTGTTGCAGAGGTGTGTGTTGTACCTGTTGCAGAGGTGTGTGTTGTACCTGTTGCAGAGGTGTGTGTTGTACCTGTTGCAGAGGTGTGTGTTGTACCTGTTGCGGAGGTGTGTGTTGTACCTGTTGCAGAGGTGTGTGTTGTACCTGTTGCAGAGGTGTGTGTTGTACCTGTTGCGGAGGTGTGTGTTGTACCTGTTGCAGAGGTGTGTGTTGTACCTGTTGCGGAGGTGTGTGTGTGTGTTGTACCCTGTTGCAGAGGTGTGTGTGTGTGTGTGTGTGTGTGTGTGTGTGTGTTGTACCCTGTTGCAGAGGTGTGTGTGTGTGTGTTGTACCCTGTTGCAGAGGTGTGTGTGTGTGTGTGTTGTACCCTGTTGCAGAGGTGTGTGTGTGTGTTGTACCCTGTTGCAGAGGTGTGTGTTGTACCCTGTTGCAGAGGTGTGTGTGTGTGTTGTACCCTGTTGCAGAGGTGTGTGTGTGTGTTGTATCCTATTGCAGAGGTGTGTGTGTGTGTTGTACCCTATTGCAGAGGTGTGTGTGTGTGTGTGTGTGTGTGTGTGTTGTACCCTGTTGCAGAGGTGTGTGTTGTACCCTGTTGCAGAGGTGTGTGTGTGTGTGTGTTGTACCCTGTTGCAGAGGTGTGTGTGTGTGTGTGTTGTACCCTGTTGCAGAGGTGTGTGTGTTGTACCCTGTTGCAGAGGTGTGTGTGTGTGTGTGTTGTACCCTGTTGCAGAGGTGTGTGTGTGTTGTACCCTGTTGCAGAGGTGTGTGTTGTACCTGTTGCAGAGGTGTGTGTTGTACCCTGTTGCGGAGGTGTGTGTGTGTGTGTTGTACCCTGTTGCGGAGGTGTGTGTGTGTTGTACCCTGTTGCAGAGGTGTGTGTGTTGTACCCTGTTGCAGAGGTGTGTGTGTTGTACCCTATTGCAGAGGTGTGTGTGTGTGTTGTACCCTGTTGCAGAGGTGTGTGTGTGTGTGTGTTGTACCCTGTTGCAGAGGTGTGTGTGTTGTACCCTGTTGCAGAGGTGTGTGTGTGTAGTTTATCCTCCAGTATGTTAGTGTCTAGTTGAGTAGTCTTCCTCCTGATGAAGGTGTTTAGGGATAAAGCTGCCTGCTGCTGCACACACACTTCACACACTGATGGGTCATGCAGCTCCGTGTCCATGGCCTGTTAATTAACACACACACACACACACACACTCAGTAAATGGCACAGCCAGTAGGGACATGCAGCTCAAAGGATATAGACAGTTATGTGAAGATAAATATTATTTTACCCGTCTCATCTCCTCTGTGAATGTCTGGAGCTTCAGGGCAGAGATGAGCTGTAGCTTCAGGGGAGAGATGAGCTGTAGGGGGACCAGCTGGGTCCCAGTCTGGGGCTTCAGGGCAGAGATGAGCTGTAGGGGGACCAGCTGGGTCCCAGTCTGGGGCTTCAGGGCAGAGATGAGCTGTAGGGGGACCAGCTGGGTCCCAGTCTGGAGCTTCAGGGCAGAGATGAGCTGTAGGGGGACCAGCTGGGTCCCAGTCTGGGCAGCAGGGCAGAGATGAGCTGTAGGGGGACCAGCTGGGTCCCAGTCTGGAGCTTCAGGGCAGAGATGAGCTGTAGGGGGACCAGCTGGGTCCCAGTCTGGAGCTTCAGAGGAGAGATGAGCTGTAGGGGGACCAGCTGGGTCCCAGTCTGGGGCTTCAGGGCAGAGATGAGCTGTAGGGGGACCAGCTGGGTCCCAGTCTGGTGCTTCAGAGGAGAGATGAGCTGTAGGGGGACCAGCTGGGTCCCAGTCTGGGCAGCAGGGCTGAGATGAGCTATAGGGGGACCAGCTGGGTCCCAGTCTGGTGCTTCAGGGGAGAGATGAGCAGTAGGGGGACCAGCTGGGTCCCAGTCTGGAGCTTCAGGGCAGAGATGAGCTGTAGGGTGACCAGCTGGGTCCCAGTCTGGGCAGCAGGGTTGATCCTTTCCTCGCTCTTGCAGGGTCCACAGACTCTCACTGCCTCTGCTGCCTACCCCTCCGCAGCCCTTTCTCCTGTCTCTCCCTCTGTCCTTTAGAGTTGTGGACTTCCCCTCTCCTCTCTTGGTTGTTCTCTGTGTACTTCTATGACCATCCTCCTCCACGTTTCACTCTGCAACTTCTGCCTCGGAGGGCTGCTCTTTCCCCCTCTCCTCTCACTCGCTGCAGTAGTTTCTGTGTTCTGTGTACTTGTATGACCATCCTCCTCCACGTCTCACTCTGCAACTTCTGCCTCGGAGGGCTGCTCTTTCCCCCTCTCCTCTCACTCGCTGCAGTAGTTTCTGTGTTCTGTGTACTTGTATGACCATCCTCCTCCACGTCTCACTCTGCAACTTCTGCCTCAGAGGGCTGCTCTTTCCCCCTCTCCTCCTGCCTCTCCTCTCACTCGCTGCTGTAGTTTCTGTGTTCTGTGTACTTGTATGACCATCCTCCTCCACGTCTCACTCTGCAACTTCTGCCTCGGAGGGCTGCTCTTTCCCCCTCTCCTCCTGGCTCTCCTGCAGTTTCTGGGTTCAGCTGATTGTTGACCTGTGTTATCATTCTCCAGAAGTAGATCTCCAGTGCCTCGCTAGTAAAAAAATTAAAGGCCCTTATCATGCTGCGGGAAATACCACTTCCAGTCTAAGGAACAACTTCCACCAACATGGGGCCGCATGTTTACAAGGTCGCTAATAACTTATTTTAGTAAAAAACAGCTATTTGTATTTTATTTTAAAAAATGGGTGCACAGGCTCAATGGACTAAACTTATCCTTATATGAGGAATAAGGTATTGCGATAGAGTACTGAAAACAGTGTTTTGAAACAGACCCCAAATCGCTAAGTCCCCCTGCCAGGAAAAATACCAATAAAAATCATTCTGACCCCAAAAAATCTGTACCATGTCACACCTGCTGAAATGGGAAAAAAACAGTACACAGTTTGGACATAAGAGAATCAAATGAAGCGGTTCTTCAAGTCTTATACACATGGCCATCCCACCACAAGAGCACATCATGACCCACCTAGAGAACAAATCAATGATGCCAGAGAATCACTGCAAAGGAGAGATTATATTCGAAGCAAGACGATGGCCACACATTTTTCAAATCAGACACTTATACATACCAAAAACAAACATTTTCCAAAACCAGGCAAACAAAAAAACAAGGCATTCAGAAAGGATGTAAACAACAACGTCAACGCCTGGTGTTCCAGAAGAGTGCCAGTCAGTCATCAATGGAATCTGTATTTGCGTGCGGGTTTGATGCTGACGTAAGTCTTCTTCACCTCCTCCGTCTCCTCTTTCTTCACCAGTTGGTACCGCTCCCCTTTTGTGGTCACCACCTGGTTGCTGTGGTAACGCACCAGTTTTTTAGGGGCATCTTTAGGTGCAACAGGCCTGTGTGTTTTCTTATCCTCCTCCCTGTCCACTAGCATGTACTTCTCCAGGATGCTCTCTTTCATCTTCTGCTCTGCCTGAGGGGAAGCCATCTTCCCATGGTTTACGTTTAGAGGTGTGTAGCTGAGCTGGATGTCTCCTTCGATGATGAGGCGGACAGCCTCCTCCATGTCACCTTTAGCAATGGACAAGGCACTCCTGGCCTCTGATAGTCTGCACTTGGGGAACATCTCCAGAAGGAGCGGCTCCTGGGCCTCCCACTCAGAGAATGGCACCCTGGCGGTGGCCCCCTCAGTCTGTGTAGTAAGACAGTGCATCTCTCTCACAGGAGACCCAGTGGAGGTATCGCTGACTGTCAGTGGGACCTCCATTCTAGCCTTTGGCACACTATTTTCTGAACTCCGGGCTGTGGCTAGTTTTGAAGCCAGGCTGAACATCATATCACAAACATTAACACTGTCAATTTCAGCAAAGCCAGGAATGTAGGCCTCCAGCATTTCTACAAAGACCTCCACGTCAAAGTTCTCCTCCACGCTCTCCTGAGATCCCAGATCCTCCAGGACTCCAGTGATGTAGGGAAGCAACACATCATCCAGGGAACTCAGGTCTGCTTCGGGAATGCATGTCTGAATGAAGTCCTGCAGGGTATCGTGGATTATCTTGTGAAGGTCCATAATGGGCTCAAAACCTGTTAACAAAAAAACAATACCAAATTCAGATTGATTCAAATGTGACGACGGAAATAAACGGGATTGCGAATTATGCCGCCTTTAACAGAACTATACGCTATCACGAATGCATTACGAATTGATGATAGCTAGCTAGAAGTAAACAAAACGAAAACAAAATTAATCGTACCGGCGACCGCTGACTGTGAAGCAGGCAAGAATGGCTAACGTAACTTCAGGTTTTCAAAGGTTGACCAAACCGAACTAATATCAAAGAAAGTGGACACTATGATATATTATTTTCAGGATTTTCTGATCTATTGACGGACAACAATCACGTAATCAGAAGAGATGACGAGAATCGGATTGACGTTAACTATCTATAGTAGCCGTACTGCTGCAGAACAAAAAGCTAGCAAGCCTAAACGAATATCGTTGTAGTAAAGTGCAACAAAAACTACGACGTGCAAATACAAATCTAACCTTAAACGTGCAAGAAATAAAATGTTGTTCCAATTGTGTATCTACAAACTGTGTGAATAATTAGCCAGCTAAGAGATTAGACTGCTAGCAACTCAAATGTTTACACACGAATAACTACAATAGAACCATTTTTTTCTAGCGAGTTTAGCGCTGTCAACAATGATTCCTTACCGCCACCTATCGTACTGGAGTTAGATTATATCATGAAAAGGATCTAAAATGAAAAAATAACGATACTTTAAACTAAACTTTCATTTGTTCGCTTATATGTCACATTACTCCCTTATATGTACAAATATAACCCGCACGTGTATTTTCCTACGATACTGACTTTGCTGATAACTACACTTTTCCTAAATAAAGTAGTTAAGACTGAAGTGGTTGTCTCGCCTAGCTATCTTCAAATGAATGCACTTATTGCAGAGCGTCTGCTAAATTACAAAAATGTCAAATTGTAGCCTATGCCTGTCTGCCATGCCACCAACAGATCCATCATAACGCTCCTATCTGTCCATTGTGTAAGGCCAAGAGTCTCTTCCACAAGAAACCCAAGATGAAGCCTGACGAGAGTACACACTCACACTCTCCTACTACCACCTCATATTGATACATTTAATCGCTGGAATTCAGTAATACATGTCTTTATAACCTTCTCCATGCCATGGAACCTACATTTAGTATCATCCTCAATATCCGATGTGTTTTCTTTTTAAATCAGTGCTTGAGTGTTAAAATGTAATTGTTAACCTTTACAGTGCATTCATAAAGTATTCAGACCCCTTGACTTTTTCCAGATTTTGTTAAATTACAGTCTCGTTCTAAAATTGATTAAATTGTTTCCCCCCCTCATCAATCTATACAAAATATCCTATAATGACAAAGCAAAAAGGTTTTTGAAAAATGTTTGCTAATTTTAAAGAAAATATGTAAATGTGATATTTCAGTTTTCTAAGTATTCAGACCATTTACTCAGTACTTTGTTGAAGCACCTTTGGCAGCGATTACAGCCTCGATTCTTCTTGGGTATGACGCTACAAGCTTGGTACACCTGTATTTGGGGAGTTTCTCCCAATCTTCTCTGCAGATCCTCTCAAGCTCTGTCAGGTTGGATGGGGAATGTCGCTACACAGCTATTTTCAGTCCGGGTTTTGGCAGAGCAATTGTCCCGAAGCCAATCCCTCATCGTCTTGGCTGTGTGCTTAGGGTCGTTGTTATGTTGGAAAGTGAACCTTCGCCCCAGTCTGAGGTCCTGAGCGTTCTGGAGCAGGTTCTCATCATAGATCTCTCTGTACTTTGCTCCATTCATCTTTTCCTTGATCCTGACTAGTCTCCCAGTCCCTGCTGCTAAAGAACATCCCCACAGCATGATACTGCCACCACCATGGTTCACCGTAGGGATGGTGCCCGGATTCCAATGGTGATTTTAGCATGTAAATCTTGGTGGGGGAAAAAAAAGAAGTGGAATGCATGCCAGAAAAGCCAATACACAACACAACACTAAACAATACATGAACTGCACTATAACGGTGACAAACGGTGCCCACAAACATAACAGCAGTCCCAACATCTTACCACTGCTACACCTGGCTATCAGCGGAGCCTTGTCTGGCAGCGAAACCGTTCATTCAGCCTCATTTACTGCCTTTTAAAAACAAAGCTGATATGGCTGACTTGCTTAAACAAATGTGGTTTCTAATGACAATTGAGATGTACAAACTATGGCAGAAGGGGACGACAAGCGGATAAGAGGCAATCCGCAATTTCGATTAAGACAATGAGCGAGCTAGGACAGACGTAACGTCAGTCAATATAACTATTTGTTTATCACTTTTGAAATGTACAGCGACAGAATTCAGAACATGGGCCGTTCTTATAGTGTTCTCCCTGTACACCAAGTCAGAACTGTAGGATGAATAAAGGGGGCATATAAGCAGACAATGAAAGCTCTTAAAATATTAGATTTTTACATTTCTCTAAAACAGGTTATAGGCTAGTCAGAACAGTAGGCGAAATTAAGAGGGGTAAATTATTAGAGTGAGGCACATGGGATACTAACATCTTACCCAAGTGCAGACTATCAGAGGCCAGGAGTGCCTTGTCCACACAGCCAGTGTCACTGATTCCTTCCAAACCACTCGTTGAATTTGCGATTCCAACTTAATGTTAATGTCCAATGGCCGATGAGCACCGATACGTTTTACCTATAATTTCTCTTCATTATTTATCTTCCTATGACAAGGATTAAATTGGATTTGCCAGTAGATTGTCGTCTTGATTCATGATTATGACTGCTAGCTAAAATTGTGAAAGTATGATGTTGACATGATCAGTCCAATCAAAGCTACTGTACATATAACGTGATTTGAAGTCATTTTATCTGTGGCCAATGACCTTGAGCCTTCATGGATGGACACTTCTATGGCAGCAGAATTTTCAATGTACTGAGTCAATGTGCGGGGGTACAGGTTAGTTGAGGTAATTTGTACACGTAGGTAGGTGTAAAGTGACTATGCATAGATAATAAACAGCTAGTTTACAAGCAACATAAATTAGGAAAAAGTCAAGGTCTGTATTCGCTAAAAGTTTTTATTCAAAGTATGAATTTCGGCACCCTATGGAAGGACCGCGGTTGTACAGGACAAACATAGGTACAGGTAGGCGTTTTCAGAATTGACTTTTTAACAAGTATCAACTGATGGTGACTCAATGTTGTTGCTCGCATATCACGCAACCAGTTATCAAAACTCAACTCCGCCTCGATATAAGCGAACGGAGTTGAGCGTTCTTCAGCTAATGTTGCTATTGGCTCTAACATTAGAAATGTAAAACATACAGCATTTACTTGTTACTCTGTATTTAACATGTTTGCATTGCATGAACACTTTCCATGGCTGAACTATAATAACTGTGTTGTAACTGTTTGCGATGATATGAAAACGTGTTCACTATTGGAGTGTACAGTCGTGGCCAAAAGTTTTGAGAATGACACAAATATTACATTTTCAAAGTCTGCTGCCTCAGTTTGTAAAATGGGATTTTGCATATACTCCAGAATGTTATGAAGAGTGATCAGATGAATTGCAATTAATTGCAAAGTCCCTCTTTGCCATGCAAATGAACTGAATCCCCCAAAAACATTTCCACTGCATTTCAGCTCTGCCACAAAAGGACCAGCTGACATCATGTCAGTGATTCTCTCGTTAACTCAGGTGTGAGTGTTGACGAGGACAAGGCTGGAGATCACTCTGTCATGCTGATTGAGTTCGAATAACAGACTGGAAGCTTCAAAAGGAGGGTGGTGCTTGGAATCATTGTTCTTCCTCGGTCAACCATGGTTACCTGCAAGGAAACACGTGCCGTCATCATTGCTTTGCACAAAAAGGGCTTCACAGGCAAGGATATTGCTGCCAGTAAGATTGCACCTAAATCAACCATTTATCGGATCATCAAGAACTTCAAGGAGAGCAGTTCAATTGTTGTGAAGAAGGCTACAGGGCGCCCAAGAAAATCCAGCAAGTGCCAGGACCATCTCCTAAAGTTGATTCAGCTGCGAGATCGGGGCACCACCAGTACAGAGCTTGCTCAGGAATGGCAGCAGGCAGGTGTGAGTGCATCTGCACGCACAGCGAGGCGAAGACCTTTGGAGGATGGCCTGGTGTCAAGAAGGGCAGCAAAGAAGCCACTTCTCTCCAGGAAAAACATCAGCGACAGACTGATATTCTGCAAAAGGTACAGGGATTGGACTGCTGAGGACTGGGGTAAAGTCATTTTCTATGATGAATCCCCTTTCCGATTGTTTGGGTCATCCCGGAAAAAAGCTGGTCCGGAGAAGACAAGGTGATCGCTACCATAAGTCCTGTGTCATGCCAACAGTAAAGCATCCTGAGACCATTCATATGTGGGGTTGCTTCTCAGCCAAGGGAGTGGGCGCACTCACAATTTTGCATAAGAACACAGCTTTGAATAAAGAATGGTACCAACACATCCTCCGAGAGCAACTTCTCCCAACCATCCAGGAACAGTTTGGTGACGAACAATGCCTTTTCCAGCATGATGGAGCACCTTGCCATAAGGCAAAAGTGATAACTAAGTGGCTCGGGGAACAAAACATCGATATTTTGGGTCCATGGCCAGGAAACTCAGCAGACCTTAATCCCATTGAGAATTTGTGGTCAATCCTCAAGAGGCGGGTGGACAAACAAAAACCCACAAATTCTGACAAACTCCAAGCATTGATTATGCAAGAATGGGCTGACATCAGTCAGGATGTGGCTCAGAAGTTAATTGACAGCATGCCAGGGCGGATTGCAGAGGTCTTGAAAAAGAAGGGGCAACACTGCAAATATTGACTCTGCATCAACTTCATGTAATTGTCAATAAAAGCCTTTGACACTTATGAAATGCTTGTAATTATACTTCAGTATTCCATAGTAACATCTGACAAAAATATCTAAAGACACTGAAGCAGCAAACTTTGTGAAAATTAATATTTGTGTCATTCTCAAAACTTTTGGCCACGACTGTATAACCCAGGAAGTTGTTCTAATGTTTACTGAAGGCATAATGGACGGTCAAGGACTGAGAAAACCATGATGATTATTTGCTTTTAACAGTGTTGTATGTGAAACTTGAATACAAGAATACAATGTATTTTGTACTGCAGTTGGAATTGTATTTTCTTTTATACTTTAAGAAGAATCTCATTATAATACACATGATCAATGACACTCAGTGAAAGTCACAGGCTGCAATCCACTTCCACGTAGGGCTGTCTCGACGCAAAACTAGTTCACTACATAGGGAAAAGGGTGCCATTTCTGCTATGCTCAGTCACATGGCCAGCATGAGGGCACACTTAGCTCAGTTCTTGTACTGTCGTCAGGGTAACCCCAGATTGACGTTCTCTTGTCTGGGTACATCCAGATTCCTGTTCTGTCTCCAAGGTAACCCCAAGTTGCTGTCTTCCTCTGGCCTGCAGTTGTTCCCAGATCCTGCTGGGGGCGTCAGAGGGCTTGGGGAGGCCCCTTAGCAACTCTCCCAACAGACACACAGCGTCCTACAACACATGAGAACACAGGTTACTTCACCCACTACACACCATATTATTTTCTGGGACAGTTGGTAGTTTAGACGGCCATTTTGGCACAGAAACCTAAAATAATAACAGAGCAAAGCAGGGAATGTATTGACAAGACAGAAGCAGAAAGGAACACCACAATTGAAGATTCTGTACTCTATGTGCAGTCCGTCTTCCTGTGTTGTACCCTGTTGTAGAGGTGTGTTGTACTGTACCCTGTTGTAGAGGTGTGTTGTACTGTACCCTGTTGTAGAGGTGTGTTGTACTGTACCCTGTTGTAGAGGGTGTGTTGTACCCTGTTGTAGAGGTGTGTTGTACTGTACCCTGTTGTAGAGGTGTGTGTTTTGTTATACCCTGTTGCAGAGGTGTGTGTTTTGTTGTATCCTGTTGCAGAGGTGTGTGTTGTGCCCTGTTGCAGAGATGTGTGTGTGTGTGTGTGTGTTGTGCCCTGTTGCAGAGGTTTGTGTGTGTTGTACCCTGTTACAGAGGTGTGTGTGTGTGTTGTACCCTGTTACAGAGGTGTGTGTGTAGTTTATCCTCCAGTATGTTAGTGTCTAGTTGAGTGGTCTTCCTCCTGATGAAGGTGTTTAGGGACAAAGCTGCCTGCTGCTGCACACACACTTCACACACTGATGGGTCATGCAGCTCCGTGTCCATGGCCTGTTAATTAACACACACACACACACACACACACACACACACACACACACACACACACACACACACACACACACACACACAGTCAGTAATTGCTGCAGCCAGTCTGCCTCACCCCCATAGAGATACAATGAGACTAAACAAGGGTAGACCCACCAGAACTGATAGACAGTTACTATGCCCAGATAAAGTGTCTGTCTCACCCGTCTCATCTCCTCTGTGAAAGTCTTCCTCTTCAGGGCAGAAATGAGCTGTAAAGGGACAGACTCTCCTGCAAGGTCCTCACACTCCCTCTGTCTCCTCACGGTCTTTTCCTTCTGCCTCTCTCTCCTCTCACTCGCTGCTGTAGTTTCTGTGTTCTGTTTTCTGTGTATTTGTATGATCATCCTACTCCACATCTCACTCTGCAACCCCTGCCTCCCCCTCCCTCGGAGGGCTGTTCTCTCCCCCTCTTCCTCCCTCTCCTCCTGGCTCTCTCTCCACCCCCCTGCAGCTTCTGGGTTTAGTTGATTGTTGACCTGTGTTATCATTCTCCTGCAATAGATCTCCAGTGCCTCGTTCTCCTCCATACCTAGGGCCAAGAAAAAGCCATTTTCACGCCGCCGGGAATGCCACTTCAATGTCTAGGGAACACAACTTCCGCCAACATGGCGCCGCATTTGTTTATGACGTTGCCAACGTAACTTCGACTTTCAAAGGTTGAACAACCCGACCTAATATCAAACACTGTGGCCACTATGTGATATTATTTTCAGGATTTTCTGATCAACTAACGGACAACTGAATCACGTAACGAGAGGAGTTGACGAAAGTTGGATTGATGCTACCTAAACTAGCTAGCTGTGCTGATGCCAGCAGACCATAACGTCTAGCCTCAACGAATATAGTAAAGTGCACACAACTACAACGTACACATAACATTAAAAATCGAACCTTGTTGGCGCAATTGTGTATCCCCAAACGTTGTGATGAATTAGCTAGCTATTATATAAAATGTAAAACGCTTTCGCTAGCTAGCTACACACCCAAAACCACAACAGAACAACATTTATCTTCTTGCGAGCGCAGTGCTGCTAACAATGAGTATTTACTGCCACCTAGCGTACTGGAGTGGGGTAGATGAAGAGGGTCCAATAAAGAAAAAGTTAATATTTAGAAATACTTTTGGCTAACCTCAGTTGTTATCTGCCTGCTTATATATTTTTATATGACAACATTTTATGTAAATCATGATGCTTTATGATATTATATCATAGTATACTTTATTACCTGCGTACATTTTATTGTAGAAACGTATATTATAGGCAGGCATAATTAAACTACAAAAGCAGGCCTACTTTGAGAAATTGGCTACATTTTCAGTTCAGTTATAAGGACAAAGTAATCTAAGCTATAAGCAAACAATGGTTACATCAAATAATTTCCCTTCCCTGTGTTTTTGAGAGGCGGAAACAGACTTCACTTCCCAAAATGCCTGGAATGTGTAGATCATCTTGGGAAAGAATGTAAGATGACCACCATACTTCTACAAATGCAGAGGTCTTCTTGATCATGGTTCTGCAGGCAGGGCAGGGCTGTGTGAACAGCTGATAGTCTACAACAGCCTCTCTGACAGTCAGACAGCTGCGCACAGACTATAAGATGGTTGCCAGTCACAGTGTAAACTAAAGAAATGGAGGTGATGACAGGCCTGTTACACGTAGACACAATACAGCACAAATAATTTTTCTTAAAGGATTTCATTACACACTTACACTCTTTAAAACTATATTTGAAACCTAAAGGGTTAAAGTTACTTTTGGTGATTATGGCAAGCTAAAATGAAAATAGACTGAAGTAAGCCTATCTGATTTCAGATCACACATCATCTGATGACATGTTTGCTGGTACAGTAGTTTAGTGTTGTATTTCTACCACTGACCATCAGTTCTAGAAGTGCTGCCTTATCATGTAATCTTTACTCAGGACACAGTGAAACACCAGGGATTACCAAGGCCCCTGCCCACCAACCCAACCCACAGCCTGAGTGTCAGTGTCACTAGTCTATCACCCATCTAATTATAACCCCCCACAGTTCTCCAAGAATGGAAGTTTAGAAAGGTCCATCTGTGGGACTAAAAATAGCCCCCCAGCAGCACCCAGCCAGACCCCCTCTCTGCTCTGCTGTGTTAGACAGCAACACATATGCACACCCATGCGCACACACATACAAAACCCAACACACACACATACAAAACCCAACACACATACACACAAAACCCAACACATACACACACACACACACACACACTCACACACGCACACACACACACACACACACACACACACACACACACACACACACACACACACACACACACACACACACACACACACACACACACACACACACACACACACACACACACACACACACACACACACACACACACACTCACACTCAGCTCCCAGACCCCAGTCCCTGTGTGGATACAGCAACACATTCCTCTTGGAGTCTCCTCTTCCTCCACGTGACCAACGGACCATGGAGTTATAAGAGAGTGGTAAGTGTTTACTACCAACGTCCTGATTAACATTGTTGGCAGAAAAATCCCTGGTTGGTAACCCTGTAGGTGAGGTAAGTGGAAAGCATTGTTAACCACCATTTGCTGTGTGGCTCTGGGTCTTTGGAGCATGGTAGCTATAGCAGGAGTTAAATGGGGAATGGGATTCTGTCTGGGTTGGAAGTTTTTAACAATCCCCAAATCTGTTGGTTTTGATCGAATTTTCCATGATCATACTTAGAAATATTTCATTTTCATAATCCATTTCCCCATTATGCCCTCTCTGCAAACTTGTGCAAACCCATATGGTGAGGATGTGGATTTCACTAATTTAACTCTTGCATAGTAATGTCTATTTCAAGAAGTGCTCATCCTGCTTGGCTTCCAATAACACATTTACAGATGTCTGAGAGTAAATGAACTGAATGTTATATATTATTCTGTGAACTGGGCTCTATGTAGTGTGTGTGAGAGATGCATGTAACACAAACATTCCCAGCACTTAAGTGGCCTATCTATTTCTGTCTCTATCCATTCCTGTCTATTATATATTCCCTGTCTCTATGTATTACTTTCTATTATATATTCCCTGTCTCTAACTATATCTATTCCCATATCTAGCTATTCCCTGTCTCTAACTATATCTATTCCCATATCTATCTATTCCCTGTCTCTATCTATTCCCATATCTATCTATTCCTGTCTATTATCTATTCCCTGTCTCTATCTATATCTATTCCCATATCTATCTATTCCTGTCTATTATCTATTCCCTGTCTCTATCTATATCTATTCACTGTCTCTATCTATTCCCATATCTATCTATTCCTGTCTATTATCTATTCCCTGTCTCTATCTATATCTATTCCCTGTCTCTATTTATTCCCATATCTATCTATTCCTGTCTATTTCCTGTTCGATCTATTCCCATATATCTATTCCCTGTCTCTATCTATTCCCTGTCTCTATGTATTACTTTCTATTATATTGTCACGATCGTTAGAATGATTGGACCAAAGCGCAGCGTGCATAGAGTTCCACATGTTTATTTAAATGAAACTCCCAGAAAACAATAAAGAAACAAACGAAACGTGAAGTAATGGAGTGCTCACAGGCACTACACAAAAACAAGATCCCACAAACAACAGGTGGGAAAAGGCTGCCTAAATATGATCCCCAATCAGAGGCAACGATAGATTGGGAACCATACCAGGCCAACATAGAAAACGAAAAACGAGAATGCCCACCCTAATCACACCCTGACCTAACCAAATAGAGAAATAAAAAGGCTCTCTAAGGTCAGGGCGTGACATATATATTCCCTGTCTCTATCTATTACTTTCTATTATCTAGTCCTGTCTATTATCTATTCCTATCTATATCTATTCCCTGTCTCTATCTATTCCATGTCTCTATCTATTCCCTGTCTCTATCTATTCATGTCTATTATCTATTCATTCTCTATCTATTCCTGTCTATTATCCATTCCTGTCTATATCTATTCCCTGTCTCTATCTACTCCCTGTCTCTATCTATTCCCTGTCTCTATCTATTCCTATATGTTATCTATTCCTGTCTCTATCTATTCCCTGTCTCTATCTATTCCCTGTCTCTATCTATTCCTGTCTCTATCTATTCCTATATGTTATCTATTGATGTCTATTATCTATTCCTGTCTCTATCTATTCCTGTCTATTATCCATTCCTGTCTATATCTATTCCCTGTCTCTATCTATTTCTGTCTCTATCTATTCCCTGTCTCTTATCTATTCCTATATGTTATCTATTTCTGTCTCTATCTATTCCCTGTCTCTATCTATTCCTATATGTTATCTATTCCCTGTCTATTATCTATTCCTGTATGTTATCTATTCATGTCTCCATCTATTCCTGTCTATTATCTATTCCTGTCTCTATTTAATCCCATCTCTATCTAGTGCTGTCTATTATCTATTCCTGTTTATTGTCTATTCCTGTATATTATCTATTCCCTGTCTCTATCTATTCCCTTTCTCTATCTAGTCCTGTCTATTATCTTTTCCCTGCCTCTATCTATCCCTGTCTATATCTATTCCTGTCTCTATCTATTCCCTGTCTATTATCTATTCCCTGTCTCTATCTATTACTGTCCTGAAGCACAGATGAGTTCTGGCTGGTACAAACCCAATCAGTTTAGCTATGCCTGTGTGTATGTACTCTCCCTGTCTTTTTCTGATGCCGGTGTCTGATTCCAATTTTCCCTCCGAGGATCTATAAAGGTTATTCATTAACTGAATTGTATCCACCCTCTCTCTCTCTCCTCTCTCTCTCTCTCTCTCTCTCTCCTTTCACTCTCTCTCTCTCCTTTCTCTCCTCTCTCTCTCTTTCTCTCTCTCTCCTTTCAATCTTCTCTCTCTCTCTCTTTCTCTCTCTCCTATCTTTCTCTTTCTCTCCTCTCTCTCTCTTTCTCTCCCTCCCTCTCTCTCCTCTCGTTCTCTCTCTCTCTCTCGTTCTCTCTCTCTCTCTCCTCTCTTTCTCTCTCTCTTCCCCTCCCTCTCGCTCCTCTTTCTCTCTCCTCTCTCTCTTTCTCTCTCTCTACTCTCTTTCGCTCTCTCTCTCTCTCTCCTCTCTTTCTCTCTCCTCTCTCTCTCTCTCCTCTCTTTCTCTCTCTTCCTCTCCCTCTCTCTCCTCTTTCTCTCTCTCTCCTCTCTTTCTCTCTCTCTACTCTCTTTCGCTCTCTCTCTCTCTCTCTCTCCTCTCTCTCTCTCTCCTCTCTTTCTCTCTCCTCTCTCTCTCTGTCTCTCTCCTCAGATGGATGAGTTGTAACTGTTACAGCTATAGTAACAGTATGGTCCTAGACAGTATCAACACAGCCACCAACCCTCTCAAGATGAGTCTAATGGACGTTTCCAAGATCTTCTCTCTGCTTCAGCCCAAGGAAGAGGATGAGGAGGACAATGAGCATGGCCAGGTACAACCAATGAGCTTGCAGTGCTTTGTAACTTAGCAACCTATCACTGAGACAGCATCAGTAGACTTGCACAGTATCAGACTTACTGGGAAGATTGTAAGGGTGTGACTTCCAAGTCTACATGGGTGTGACCTAACCAGGGTCGTATTCATAAGGACATAATTTACAAATGATGTCCAACCGAAAACGTAAAACAAGCTTATTTTATTGAACAAGTTCAGATAGTACCTCCCTACTTCAGTTTTGTTTGTTTTGAGTGTAGGGAATACCACCCAACAGTGCAGCCCAATAACACTGTGTGTATGGTAAGTGGAGGTATAATACTGCTCTGTTCCCCAGGCTCTGAACCAGGCAGTGAGCAGTGATGACGTGGTGCTGGTAGCTGAGCTGTTGTCCCAGGAGAGCTACAGAACGTGTATCAACAGCAGAAGCGGCTGGGGCATCCCTGTTACCCCCCTACGGACCGCCGCAGCACACGGCCAACTGAGGTGTCTGGAACTCCTGCTGGAGCACGGAGCGGAGGTGAGATATGGTGATAGAGTACTTTGGACTAGCTTCTCGTACTCAGACACCTCCTGACATGGACAAAAAAAATCCTGGTTTAATTTACAGTCTGTAGTTTTACAGTTAAGGTTGATTCAAACAACAGTAATTTACTCTGTGCTACTGTATAAGCATGT
This sequence comes from Salvelinus alpinus, assembly GCF_045679555.1. Lineage (NCBI taxonomy): Eukaryota > Metazoa > Chordata > Actinopteri > Salmoniformes > Salmonidae > Salvelinus > Salvelinus alpinus. The sequence continues at coordinate 95,529,491 of NC_092089.1, forward strand.
TGTGACAGCTGCTGATGTAAAAATGGCTTTAGAAATAAATGTGATTTAACCTATTGATGAATTATTGTTTGGTGATTGATTGGTTTTGCAGGTGGACAGTCTTGATGTGAAGGCCCAGACCCCTCTGTTTACAGCGGTCAGTGGTAAACACCTGGACTGTGTTGTGGTCTTACTAAAGGCTGGAGCCGACCCCAACGGCAGCCCGTACAACAACTGTTCCCCGGTGCTGACCGCCGCCCGCGAGGGAGACGTGGAGGTCCTCAGGGAGCTGCTTCAGTTCGGAGCCGAGGTCGACGTCTGGCCCAAAGTCCCTGAGTGGGCCTCCAACGCCACAGCCTGCAGGGGACCCCTGTACATATCCGCTGTATATGGACACCTGGACTGTTTTAAGCTGCTGCTGCTCCACGGGGCTAATCCTAACTATAACTGTAAGTCAGAGAAGATGCTGGCCAGGATCAAGCAGCCCAAGACGGTGCTGGAGATGTGTCTCAGGTATGGCTGTGGAGTGGAATACATACAGCTGCTCATAGACTTTGGGGCAGACGTGTATCTGCCCACGCTGATTATTGACAAGACCACCAAGCAGAACGAAGCGGTGGTGCTGCTGCTCAAGGAGAGAGGTGAGAACATCACACACACTTGTTTTACTTTTGTATCATATTTGTGAAACAGTTGTTTCATATTCGTGAAACAGTTAATACAGATTCGTTACATTTGTTGCACATAAGTTATACATTTGTTACATATTTGACTGTCACATATTCAGTCTGTTCTGTATCTCTAATTGATTGATGGTTGTTAATGATGAGAACATTGGAGACTTTCTCGTATTTCATTGAATTAACTAGAACCTCCCCTGTGTTTTGTTTCCAGTTTGTCCCAATACTCTGATGTCACTGACACGGCTTGCGATTCGGAGATACCTCCCCATGGTTAATAAAATGACGTCCATAGACCGCTTGGACATTCCCCAGATACTGAGGAACTACCTGAAACATCTCACCTGACCTCTATCTCCTGACCTCTGAACTCTGCATGAAGATGATGTCACAAATGGATACGCTATTTGGCTGTGTCTCAATAGTCTACAGTGGATTCCTCTGCTTCATCTCCACTGTTCTGAAAACACATGTTAGGTGAAAGCAATATGGAGGATGATTTATGCAAAACTTTTTAAAAAAGTGCAACAATTTCATACCGTCCTCTTCTGTCTCTACTGAGTGCATCATGGGCTGTAACGTCCAGTTTGTTCTGTTTCTATTGTAGGTGTGAATAATAATTATGCCAAGTTTGCCTTTGAATAGCTGTAGAGGTTGAATTAGAATAAACATGTTTATTTAACTTATTCTCTGTGATTGAATTCAGCAAATGTTTGGTAAATGAAATCATTGGAAATTGGTTGAAGGATGCTGAAACTATAACTCTCCTGGACAGTTATATGAGTGCACAGAGCTTCAGGAGAAACCTTTAGGAAGTGTAAAACTACGAGTAACCACTAGGTGTCACACTACCACTGTAAATGTATTCTCCGTCTATGAAATCACTTCTCACCGTTGGCAAGTAATCTTTAGTCAAGCTAAAAACAATGTCATTTGTGGAATCTTGCTCGCATTAGGAGTGTCCTTGCTGTTAGCTCAACGACACAGTATTGTGTAGAGCATCGAACCAGGTTCAAACCCAGTCAGTCACTGGAGCAGCAAACAAACAGGGAAACAAGACATTGCCTTATTTGAACAGAAGGATTAGTACACAGACAGGATATTACATCACATTACAGGATAAGGACATCCTGTCGAACGTTCACATTGACCTTCGAACACAGTTCAGTATATAGAGGTTTTAATTTCAACAGAAGTACAGTTATATCAATGTGGTTCAGTTTTTACAGAGAAATACAACGTAATAATTCCCAGTGCTCTTTGATTACATCAAAACACATAGACTTCTCGACGCTCCCCATTCACAGTTTCAGGATTTGAATAGGCATTACTTAGTTTCAGGGTTGTTTTTTTCCATTTCTACAACAAATCAAAACAAACCTAATCTAAGGCCAGAGAGAAAATATATGTTCCTGCTATTTGTACTGTACAAACATGGTGATGACATTTCAGACTGACAGATAAAATAGAAGTCATACCAGAGTCCAAACCCCCCACCCCCCTCCTCATTCTAGATGGCAATGTGAATGTACAGTGAATAGCCTAGTAGCTCCAACTAAACTTGTTACTTGTCTTGTTATCTGTTTCAGTGTCCATACATTAGTACCCTGACGGTTCTAAAACCACATACTACTGTATAACCAACTAGAGAAAAGCAACAAGGATTTGTAATGATGACTGTGAGTACGTCCCAAATGGCACCCTATTCCCTCTATAGTGCACTACATTTGACGAGGGCCCATGGGGACTATATAGGGAATAGGATGCCATTTGGGACGAAACCAGTGCATCATATGTATAATGGCTGCTACAGATTTCTCCTTCCTTCCAGCCCTAAATATAGACTCACCCGCCAACGACAGAATCAAGGGCTTATACTGTCAATGACTAAAACAACAACATTAATATCAACATAATACACCATATTACATTTCATAAATATTTGTGATAATATTGGAAGGAAAATAAATAGTGTGTCTCCAAAATGCACCTTAAAGAATCCATAATTGTGTTGAGTAGAGCTGCTGACATGAATAGATAGAGTACATGAATGTATTCAGGACGATGGTTACATATAGCTCCTTCTACCAGGTTTCTTATTGGTTCAGCATAAATACATGCTAACACCATGAACAGTAGATAGATCTCCTACGTGGTGTGTCGTTGCCATAGAAAATGACCCATTTACCTTCAATCTGTTCTGTAGGAGTGGTAGGATATTCTATCAATAGTCAGTGTGTGGCAGAGAACTAACTGATCAAATGAACACATGATTTATCAAAGTATAAACTAGAGTCCAGTGTTATGTTAATGTCTTAACCACCAATCAATTCATTATTGATTGACAGCAAACCACAATCAAGTGTTATAATAATATTATTATGGCATGTCAGTGGATTCATATTCTCTATTGTTGTCTGCCATGAATACATATAATCCCTTGAGAGAGGGAAACAGAAAATGATGGCCTAGAGAAATCATCATATCATTACATGGAATGAAACAGTATCTAATGGCCTAGAGAAATCATCATATCATTACATGGAATGAAACAGTGGAAGGGTGTAAAATAATGGCAGGTTGGTTGTTAAAAGAGAAAATGAAATCTTCAAAGAGTTCATCTCATGTGTCATGCAGAACTCTGGATGCCATAAAACATCATGCATCTACCTGGTACTGAGGATAGAACTGGGTCTCTGGTACTGAGGATAGAACTGGGTCTCTGGTACTGAGGATAGAACTGGGTCTCTGGTACTGAGGATAGAACTGGGTCTCTGGTACTGAGGATAGAACTGGGTCTCTGGTACTGAGGATAGAACTGGGTCTCTGGTACTGAGGATAGAACAGGGTCTCTGGTACTGAGGATAGAACTGGGTCTCTGGTACTGAGGATAGAACTGGGTCTCTGGTACTGAGGATAGAACTGGGTCTCTGGTACTGAGGATAGAACTGGGTCTCTGGTACTGAGGATAGAACTGGGTCTCTGGTACTGAGGATAGAACTGGGTCTCTGGTACTGAGGATAGAACTGGGTCTCTGGTACTGAGGATAGAACTGGGTCTCTGGTACTGAGGATAGAACTGGGTCTCTGGTACTGAGGATAGAACTGGGTCTCTGGTACTGAGGATAGAACAGGGTCTCTGGTACTGAGGATAGAACTGGGTCTCTGGTACTGAGGATAGAACTGGGTCTCTGGTACTGAGGATAGAACTGGGTCTCTGGTACTGAGGATAGAACTGGGTCTCTGGTACTGAGGATAGAACTGGGTCTCTGGCACTGAGGATAGAACTGGGTCTCTGGTACTGAGGATAGAACTGGGTCTCTGGTACTGAGGATAGAACTGGGTCTCTGGTACTGAGGATAGAACGGTCTCTGGTACTGAGGATAGAACTGGGTCTCTGGTACTGAGGATAGAACTGGGTCTCTGGTACTGAGGCTAGAACTTGGTCTCAAATGGCACCCTCTTCCCTTTATAGTGCCCTACTTTTGAACAGGAGCTCTGGTCCAAAGTAGTGCACTATATAGGGAACAATTTTGGTGTCATTTGAGATTCAAACTAGAACTGAAGCAACACCGTTGGCGGTCTCCAACGGAAAATACTAATATTGTAATATAATATATGATCTGTTGTTTACACAGTATGCACATGTAGCTAGCTGCTAGTCACACGTAATATGACTGCTCTGTCTGTTTCCTCACCATTTTATGTCAGTTAGCTTCTATAAAATGTGGAAGTTGAACTGGAAAATTAAAAAGTAATGTAAATAAACCAAATACTGACTAACTATATAATCATCTCCCACCATTCTGTCCTTCTGTCCAACCCCCTACGTCTTTCATTAATACACTGAGGAGATCAATAGGAAAATTTATTAAAATCTAAATGAACTGATTTAATCTACATTTAATTTAACCTCTACGGGATCGGTTGAGCTAACCTAGGTTAATGTGATTAGCATGAGGTTGTAATTAACAAGAACATTTCCCAGGACATAGACGTATCTGATATGGGCAGAAATATTAAATTCTTGTTAATCTTACTTCACTGTCTAATTTACAGTAGCTATTACAGTGAAAGAATACCCTGCTATTCTTTGAGGAGAGTGGACAGTTATGAACTTGAAAATGTATCAATAAACCAATTAGGCACATTTGGGCAGACTCGATACAACATTTTGAACAGAAATGCAATGGTTCATTGGTTCAATCTAAAACTTTGCACATACACTGCTGCCATCTAGTGGCCAAAATCGAAATCATACCAAACCTGGAATAATACATTATGGCCTTGCATTTCAAATATGATGAAAAAAAAAACATGTTTTTTTCTTTTAATTATCTTTTACCACATCCAATGTGTTATATTCTCCTACATTAATTTCACATTTCCACAAACTTCAAAGTGTTTCCTTTCAAATGGTATCAAGAATATGCATATCCTTGCTTCAGGTCCTGAGCTACAGGCAGTTAGATTTGGGTATGTTATTTTAGGCGAAAATTTTGGTTTTAGATAGTCTTAGTATTCGTCAGACAAAAAGAGTGAAATGTCCCTGATATTCAACAGATGCTCTGGTACTACAATAATAATGCTTGGGTTTGTTAGGGGGTAAATGCACCAGTCAAGCACAGCCCCCGCTCACATGGAAACAGCCTGACCTATCCTGGAATACACACTGCATATGTGAGCGGAGGTTGTTGTGCTTGACTGGTGTATATTTAGAGTGATATTCAGAGTGATATTTAGAGTGATATTTAGAGTGATATTTAGAGTGATATTTAGAATGATATTCAGAGTGATATTTAGAGTGATATTTAGAGTGATATTCAGTTTGGCTCCCAGGCTCCTGCCCTTCATGTTTCTGTCCGTCTGGTTTCTCTAACACTGGGAATCCCCACTCGCAGGCACAGAGCATCCCAAATGGCACCCTATTCCTTATATAGTGCACTACTTTTGGCCAGAGACCTATAGGGAATTGGTTTGCCATTTGGGACAGCCCAGAGAGACGAGAAGTCCTACACTGGAGTGGGAAAGAGAATACATGCCTGATTCAATCGTTGCTACATGAATAGATCCAGTAATCACTAGTGGGACGCTGGAAGACACTGTTAGGGTATCTCTGTTAGATAGCATCTCTGTTAGGGCATCTCTGTTAGGGCATCTCTGTTAGGGTATCTCTGTTAGATAGCATCTCTGTTAGGGCATCTCTGTTAGATAGCGTCTCTGTTAGGGTATCTCTGTTAGATAGCATCTCTGTTAGATAGCATCTCTGTTAGGGCATCACTGTTAGGGTATCTCTGTTAGGGCATCTCTGTTAGATAGCATCTCTGTTAGATAGCATCTCTGTTAGGGCATCTCTGTTAGATAGCATCTCTGTTAGGGTATCTCTGTTAGGGTATCTCTGTTAGGGTATCTCTGTTAGGGTATCTCTGTTAGATAGCATCTCTGTTAGATAGCATCTCTGTTAGATAGCATCCCTGTTAGATAGCATCTCTGTTAGGGCACAGTTTATGTGCGTCCCAAATGGCACCCTATTCCCTACTTTTGACCATGGGCACTGGTCAAAAGTAGTGCACTATATACAGTATAGGGTGCCATTTGGGATGCACTTTTGTTAGGGCACAGTTAGATCAGAGATAGCCTCCTGCAGGCTTTTGTTCCAGCCCTGCTCTAACACACCTGATTCAAGATAATCAAGGTCTTGGGGACCAGCTGGTTAGTAGAGTCTGGTGTGTAGGTGCAGGGCTGGAATAAAATCATGCGGGAGGGTATCTCTCCAGGAGGAGGGAATCTCTCCAGGAGGAAGGTATCTCTCCAGGAGGAGGGTATCTCTCCAGGAGGAAGGTATCTCTCCAGGAGGAGGGAATCTCTCCAGGAGGAAGGTATCTCTCCAGGAGGAGGGTATCTCTCCAGGAGGAAGGTATCTCTCCAGGAGGAGGGAATCTCTCCAGGAGGAAGGAATCTCTCCAGGAGGAAGGTATCTCTCCAGGAGGAGGGTTGGCCACCCCTGATCTAAAGCAATCATTCTAGGAACACTTTCTAGAGATACCAGGAATCAAATCATCCTTTTATCCACTTTTGTTTTACTGAAATAAAATAAAACATAAATTACACACCATACAAATAAAATCTAAATGACTTCTTCTTCAATAATTAATTTATATAGGGCCTATGAGAAGGCAAACAAATGACATAAAACTATATAATAATTGTTTTATATCACATTGTCGTGAGTATTGTAGATACAATGATATATCACATTGCACAAGTTGGCATACTGTATTTGATTTCCATCAACTGGTATCATCTGATAATATTTCTATATTTGTGTCTAAGTATGAACATCGCTTCCATTAATATGACAGAGTTGATAATTAATATGACAGATTTGATCATTAATATTACCGATTTGATGAACTTAAATTCAAACTTTGAAACAGGAAAACTAAGACCTATAAACAGAGACATCCAGTGGTTATTTCTCTCTAGTTTACAACATTCTCACCCTTAAAAAACATTGTCCTTTTAGCAGATGCTCTCATACAGAGCGACTTACAGTCATGAGTGGATACATTTTCATAGTGGTCCCCCGAGGGAATCGAACCCACAACCCTGGCATTACATGCGCCATGCTCTACCAACTGAGCCACATCAGAACTTCAAAAGCTTCATTGTGAATGTTAATTATTCGACAGCTGAACAAAATGAAAAAAAAAAAAATCATCTGTCATAATTTTGTAATTTTGTAATTTCTGTCAAGGAATTAGATGACATGTGTTAGTCCGATCAGACAGACAGGTGAGACAGACAGGCATTCTACCTGTCTACAGCTCAGTACTCAGATATTCTACCTGTCTACAGCTCAGTACTCAGGCAGACAGACATTCTACCTGTCTACAGCTCAGTACTCAGACAGACAGACATTCTACCTGTCTACAGCTCAGTACTCAGGCAGACAGACATTCTACCTGTCTACAGCACACTACTCAGACAGACAGACATTCTACCTGTCTACAGCTCAGTACTCAGACAGACAGACATTCTACCTGTCTACAGCTCAGTACTCAGACAGACAGACATTCTACCTGTCTACAGCTCAGTACTCAGACAGACAGACATTCTACCTGTCTACAGCTCAGTACTCAGATATTTTACCTGTCTACAGCTCAGTACTCAGGCAGACAGACATTCTACCTGTCTACAGAACACTACTCAGACAGACAGACATTCTACCTGTCTACAGCTCAGTACTCAGGCAGGCAGACAGACATTCTACCTGTCTACAGCACACTACTCAGACAGACAGACATTCTACCTGTCTACAGCTCAGTACTCAGATATTTTACCTGTCTACAGCTCAGTACTCAGGCAGACAGACATTCTACCTGTCTACAGCTCAGTACTCAGACAGACAGACATTCTACCTGTCTACAGCTCAGTACTCAGACAGACAGACATTCTACCTGTCTACAGAACACTACTCAGACAGACAGACATTCTACCTGTCTACAGCACACTACTCAGACAGACAGACATTCTACCTGTCTGCAGCTCAGTACTCAGGCAGACAGGGGAGACAGACAGACATTCTACTGGTCTACAGCTTAGTACTCAGACAGACAGGAGCATGAAACCCTTTGTGACCCAACAGCCAGCCTCTGTGGATGGACGCAATGATTATACCCTGTCAACAGTGTTTGGCGCGTAATAGATAATGTAAATGTTGTATTGATGTTACGGCTATTGATTACTTCCCTGACCTGCCGTAATATGATGGATAATGGCAGACATCCAACTAGATGTCCAACCTCATTAAACAAAAACATAGTCAGATAGAAGGGAGGGAACAGAAAGAGGGAGACAACTGAGATAGAGGGAAAAGAGAGACAGAGAGGGGAAAGAGAGAGATAAGACAGATATAGAGGGGAATGGGGATTGAGAAGAGAGAAAGAGAGAGGGAGGGAGGGGGGGGGGGAGAGGGAGAGAGAGAGAGAGAGGGGGATAGAGAGGAGACAGATGGTAAAGAAAGAGAAAGAGAGGGAATAGAGAAAGACAGAAAGCACAGAGAGAGAAATAGACAGAGTGAATAGAGAGTGAGAGAGAGTGAGAATGAGAGATAGACAGAGGGTAAAGAGAAGAGAGAGAGAGAAGAGAGAGAGACAGAGGGTAAAGAGAAGAGAGAGAGAAGAGAGAGAGACAGAGGGTAAAGAGAAGAGAAGAGAGAGAGACAGAGGGTAAAGAGAAGAGACAAGATAAAATGAGAGAGATAGACAGAGGGTAAAGAAAGAGAAGAGATAGAGACAGAGGGTAAAGAAAGAGAGAGGAGAGAGAGAGACAGAGGGCAAAGAAAGAGAGAGAGAGAAGAGAGAGAGAGACAGAGGGTAAAGAAAGAGAGAAGAGAGAGAGAGAAGAGAGAGAGACAGAGGGTAAAGAAAGAGAGAAGAGAGAGAGAGAAGAGAGAGAGAGAGACAGAGGGTAAAGAAAGAGAGAGAAGAAAGAGAGAGACAGAGAGAGAATGAGAGAGAGAGAATGAGAGAGAGAATGAGAGAGAGAGAGATATGGTCTGACCAGTCTTTAATGGGACAGTCGTCAGTGATGCTGACGACAGAACTTATGAGAAACATTAGAACCGGCCAACAGCTCTCCTGTCAGTCAAAGTGGCACCCTACCTACCCCACTATATAGGGAATAGGATGCCATTTCAGCCTCAGCCTCATCGTTACAGTGCACACTCACAACAACATAATCCTCACAGACACACACATCAACACAACAGAACGCCTGTCATCTACACAATCATACTGTACTGTAGGTAGGTGGACTCACTAGTTCTGGTAAAGGAACATTAAATATGCTTACTTCAAATATGGAAAAAAGGCGGAGACTGAAAAGAACAAAATAAAAGCTATCTCCATGAATCCAGGACATTCAGATGGCGATGGTGGGGTTGAGGGATGTAGTAGTGGATTCCTGTACAGTACAGTTCAGTAGGGAACAGTGGTGTCTACTGGAGGAGAGAAGCATTGGAACTTAGAACCAAGAACAGTTAGAATGAAGCGAAGAAGTTAGAATCCATAGTTCTCCAGGCTCCTGGGTGACAACTCACAAACTCAGTCTCCACAACGAAACTCACTAATAAACATCATTGGTCCTTCTTCCAGTAGTTCTTTTTTTTGTCTTCAATTCTTTTTCGCAGGACAACGATGTAATCTTCCAAACATTTTAGTTTGAGTGTTTCTCACAAAAAAATAGATGGTCCTTGGAAAGAGTCTGTTTCTCTATTTCTTAAAAGGTGTTAATCTAGTAAAATTGTTGTGCCAGAAAGGAGCCTGGCCTCGTTTGGATTGACTGAATTCAAAAACCTCTGCATGTGCCAAGTCCTTTGCTAGGTCATACTGTCCCAGGGGTAGGGGATCCTGGGGAGGGGGGTAGGAGGGGGGCACGCACCTGTTCACACCTGGAAGGCAGGTGCAGAGTAGGGGGCAGGAAGGAGGGAACAGAGTAGGGGGCAGGAAGGAGGGAACAGAGTAGGGGGCAGGAAGGAGGGAACAGAGTAGGGGGCAGGAAGGAGGGAACAGAGTAGGGGGCAGGAAGGAGGGAACAGAGTAGGGGGCAGGAAGGAGGGAACAGAGTAGGGGGCAGGAAGGAGGGAACAGAGTAGGGGGCAGGAAGGAGGGAACAGAGTAGGGGGCAGGAAGGAGGGAACAGAGTAGGGGGCAGGAAGGAGGAGCAGAGTAGGGGGCAGGAAGGAGGGAACAGAGTAGGGGGCAGGAAGGAGGGAACAGAGTAGGGGGCAGGAAGGAGGGAACAGAGTAGGGGGCAGGAAGGAGGGAACAGAGTAGGGGGCAGGAAGGAGGGAACAGAGTAGGGAAGAGGCAGAGAGCAGAAGCAAAGGGGTGGAGAAGTGGATAGCCAGAGAATCATGGTCAGTATTGGATCAGAAACAGAACATTTGTACACAACATCTAGTCATGCTTTCACAACAAACAAGCAACTACAACTATGCACTACGTTGTTCATCACTGTGTTACGATTGTAGCATATACTATTATGATCATATGATGATGCTTGAGGATGGAAAATACACATCTCTGCTCTAGTAATGACACAAGGGAGAACTAGAGATGCTATTCAAACAATCCTTGAATCAGGCAAACACGAGGACCAGGAAAATAACATTCTTCCAGCACATGTATGAAATCAGACGTTTCCATTGACGAAGGAGAGTGTTATTCCGTCTTTGCTGATTACGTGTTTGATTGAATAGCACCCTAAGACTACGCAAAGTAAGAGCAATCAAAATAGATTTATAAGAATAGAAAGCTGCTGGACTACGATCTATGAGCATTACAACAACTACTCCACAGCCAATATAAAACTGTGAATAATCAATATTTGATGATGGAAAATTTAAAAGTTGCCATGGCATCTTGAAAAACACAGTGTCGTTGTGTTGTTAACTGATTATAGACACTGTTTCTTTATGGACATCTGGGAGAGCCTTGAGAGTAAAGATCAACATGCTCCAATGCCATTGGTAATCATAGTAGTTCTGATTTCTTATCAGTTGCCATGGCATCTTGTTGCATTATCTCTACAGTAAACAAAACTCTAATGAATGATATACCTTTATCATTTTCAAACCATGTCCATAAAACAAGGCCCTCTTTCTCAAGATGATATCTAACAATGAATCTGAAAATTCAAGAGCAGTACTTCACCTTGTGCCAACCGTGTAACACACACAGTTACTGTCAAATTACGATGTTACACACACAGATACTGTCAAACCACGATGTAACACACACACAGTTACTGTCAAACCACGATGTAATACACACAGTTACTGTCAAACGACGATGTAACACAAACCCAGAACAGTACAGTACTGTGACACACCAAACCAAACACAGAACAGAACAGTACTGTGACACACCAAACCAAACACAGAACAGAACAGTACTGTGACACACCAAACCAAACACAGAACAACACAGTTCTGACACACATCCAGGGCTCTATTTTAACAAGCCTAACCCAGTGGTAAATCTCAGAGATGGCGGTAGCGCTATAGGTCTGGGGGTGTGTCCAAAATATTTGTACTATTTTCACAGCCAGAATGATGAGTGCAGTAGCTGGCGGTGGTGTGAAAGGGTTTTGAAGAATAATCAACCTGTAGGTGTGACTAGGGCCTGGCCACTCACTGGCCAATCCATGCGTTCCATGGCTTAGTCTACTGCATGCATTTGTCTCGAGTTCTGTAAGTTATTGACGGTCTTGACATTGTCATCAACACCAATTCGGCTGGGGACACGGCATATTTTCCTCCTGGTCCATAATATATTGATACTACTACAGTTTATAGTATATTGATACTGTGTTTATAGTATATTGATACTGTGTTTATAGTATATTGATACTGTGTTTATAGTATATTGATACCACTACAGTTTATAGTATATTGATACTACAGTTTATGGTATATTGATTACTAGTACAGTTGATAGTACTAAAGTTTATAGTATATTGATAATACTAAAGTTTATAGTATATTGATAGTACTAACGTTTATAGTATATTGATACCACTACAGTTTATAGTATATTGATACTACAGTTGATAGTATTGTGATACTACTACAGTTTATAGTATATTGACATTACACTTTATAGTATATTGACACTACTGCAGTTAATAGTATATTGATACTACAGCTTATAGTATATTGATAATAGTAGAGTTTATAGTATATTGATACTACTAAAGTTTATACAGTTGATACTACTAAAGTTCATAGTATATTGATTCTACAGTTTATAGTATATCAATACTACAGTTGATAGTATATTGATACTACTACAGTTTATAGTATATTGATACTGCACTTCATAGTATATTGATACTACTGCAGTTTATAGTATATTGATACTACTGCAGTTTATAGTATATTGATACTACTGCAGTTTATAGTATATTGATACTACAGTTTATAGAATATTGATAAAACAGTTGATAGAATATTGATAAAACAGTTTATAGTATATTGATACTACTACAGTTGATAGTATCATGATAATACTACAGTTGATAGTATATTGATACTACTACAGTTATAATATATTGATACTACAGTTTATAGTATATTGATACTACTACAGTTTATAGTATATTGACACCGCCACAGTTTATAATATATTTATACTAAAGTTGATAGTATATTGATACAACAATTGATAGTATATTGATACCACAGTTGATAGTATATTGATACTACTGCAGTTTATAGTATATTGATACTACACTTTATATTATATTGACACTACTGCAGTTAATAGTATATTGATACTACAGCTTATAGTATATTGATAATAGTAGAGTTTATAGTATATTGATACTACTAAAGTTTATACAGTTGATACTACTAAAGTTCATAGTATATTGATTCTACCGTTTATAGTATATCAATACTACAGTTGATAGTATATTGATACTACTACAGTTTATAGTATATTGATACTGTACTTCATAGTATATTGATACTACTGCAGTTTATAGTATATTGATACTACTGCAGTTTATAGTATATTGATACTACTGCAGTTTATAGTGTATTGATACTACAGTTTATAGAATATTGATAAAACAGTTTATAGAATATTGATAAAACAGTTTATAGTATATTGATAGTACTACAGTTGATAGTATCATGATAATACTACAGTTGATATTATATTGATACTACTACAGTTATAGTATATTGATACTGCAGTTTATAGTATATTGATACTACTACAGTTTATAGTATATTGATACTGCAGTTTATAGTATATTGATACTACAGTTTATAGTATATTGACACCGCCACAGTTTATAATATATTTATACTAAAGTTGATAGTACATTGATACTACAATTGATAGTATATTGATACCACAGTTGATAGTATATTGACACTACTACAGTGTATAGTATATTGATACTTCAGTTTATAGTATATTGATACTACTACAGTTTATAGTGTATTGATAGTACAGTTTATAGTATATTGACACTACAGTTTATAGTATATTGACACTACTGCAGTTTATAGTATATTGATACTTCAGTTTATAGTATATTGATACTTCAGTTTATAGTATATTGATACAACTACAGTTTATAGTGTATTGATAGTACAGTGTATAGTATATTGACACTACAGTTTATAGTATATTGATACTACCGCAGTTTAAAGTATATTGATACCACATTTGATATCATATTGATACTACAGTTTATAGTATATTGATACTACTACAATGTATAGTATATTGATACTACAGTTGATAGCATATTGGTACTACATTGTATAGTATATTGATACTACCACAGTCAACAGTATATTGCTACTACTACAGTTGGTAGTATATTGATACTACTACAGTTTATAGTATATTGATACTACAGTTTACAGTATATTGATACTACAGCTGATCGTATATTGATACTACTACAGTTTATAGTATATTGCTACTACAGTTGGTAGTATACTGATACTGCAGTTGCTAGTATATTGATACTGCTACAGTTTATAGTATATTGATACTACAGTTGATAGTATATTGATACTACAGTTTATTAAATAGCATAGGCTACAATAACTTAATAGCAACAGTAAATTAAAAAACATCCAGTGTTTGCTCAATAGCCACACTTGGAGTGTTGGCAGTCAACATTGTTGTAATTGGCTTCAACAAGCCTAGCCTACAAGCACATCGCAATTCTCCTAAAATAAAACATTATAAGTTACCGTAAATTGTATTGTATGTGTGAGGCACGTTCTCAATAAGCCAGATATAGCCTAGGACTACCGCTGATGCTGCTTTATAGGACTGAACAATTGAAATAAGTTTGGAGGCGCGAGTGTTTGGTCACCTGAGGAGAGGAGCTCTTTGGAGATGGGAATGGATACTTGAACAAGCGAAAGGTAGCAAGCAGGTAGGCATATGTATGTCTGTTATTGGATGTGCAGTATATTTTCAATTCAAGGTACTCTGACGAATAGGAAATTTAAACACCTTTTACGGATCGGCTGCGTTGCAAGGCCGGGATAAAAAAGACAAGACGTATTGCTGTTGAACCAGCCTTAGTATCCTAGACCTAGGGTAAGGGTAGCACTACGTAGGGCTTGATATGAAACGGAAAACAATATATTTTTTAAAACAGCAACAATATTTATAAATAGGGTGGGGTCAGAAGCATGATGTCATAAAGCGCATCTCTCGTTCCATGGCACTGTGTGCACAGGTAGGTCTAAATGTCTTTACGCATAACACTGACACATCTATGCAAAATACTAGGATACTGTCGATTGTATCGTTGCCTATGTGCGAGGCAGATCCTCAAAACAATCTGGAGTTGATAAAGCATTATAGGAGGACTGAATAGTTTGGAGGAACGTGTCTTTTGTACTCAAACGAGGGGCGCTCTTTGAGAATGGGGATGGATAACCTACTGAACAAGCTAAATGAAGTATGCAGGTATGTCAATTGAAAAAGCATGGGGGCAAAAACCTCTAAAAATATTTCACGTCACTCTCAGTAGACCATTTAAAACCTCTGTATCCAGAGGCTACTTGGCTAATGGCCAGGATAAATGCAATGCTTATAAACCAGCCTTAATAAAGGGGAGGGTAGGCTACACTTGATTTTTGATCAAATTAAATAAAATGGGGAGGGAACCAAATGTTTTTTATGCTTCTAAATACGGTACAAATGGCACATCTCTCTTCCATAGACAATTTCATTCCAATAGAGCCCCTAGACTGAGGAATGGGCCATCTTAACAGAAACAACATTCACAGAGAGACCACACACATCTGTTATGATGAGTCTAACGGTACAAAACACACATCACATCAACACTGGCAAACACACATCTGTTATGATGAGTCTAACGGTACAAAACACACATCACATCAACAATGGCAAACAACACACATCCAACTGGCATTCTTTACACCTTCTGCATTTTTACTTCATG